>NW_015506702.1:57945-72453 GCF_001515645.1 Sinocyclocheilus grahami
TTACAGTTATTTAATTTTAGTTATATAATTCATAAACATATCATTTATATCATTTAGTTATGTAATTTCATATACATAATTTGATTTACAGTTATTTAATTTTAGTTATATAATTCATAAACATATCATTTATATCATTTAGTTATGTAATTTCATATACATAATTTGATTTACAGTTATTTAATTTTAGTTATATAATTCATAAACATATCATTTATATCATTTAGTTATGTAATTTCATATACATAATTTGATTTAATAATAACCCAATTTGAAGCAAAAACAGAATGTTCTGACTAGCTTTGTGAAATTATACTACATGCCTGAATGAGACGCAGATTCACTCTCTGACAGCAGGAGGCGCTGATACAGCGTTTCCTGGTTATCGCAGTAAACAAAGCAGAGCTGTGCTGAAAACACTGCTTTCATGTGAATTATACAGAGACGAGATTAAAAGAAAATACCATCTAAACTTTTTTGAAGACCGTCAGTTCCCCTCAGAAACACATTCATATAAACCCCCAAATCAATATTTAGGATTTTCTTCCAATAGTTTGTGCATCATGAACAGTGAGTGATTTGCCTGCTACAGTATTTTTCTCTGTGCGTTCGTCTTCAGCGTCTCTGGCCTGTGTTAACGGGCATTTACAGACTTCATATTTTCACATAAATGACATTTGGAAAATGGTATGCATTGCAACGCAGTTTGTGCAAGTCCAGCCAGAACAGAGATCGGCTGCAATAAAACAATAAATGGCCTGTTGCCGATCGCATAAGTTCCAGAGGAAGCTCCTTAAGTTCGGCCATCCTACACACACGTGACTGACCGCTAGCTCGCACCAACAGGAGGAGGCTCGTGTTACTCTCAACACTGCACTCAACCTGAGGCATTCCTACACTTTCAGTCTTTGAGGAGACATGAAAAACAGCGCATACCGCAGGAATGGTATAACGGAAAATGTTAGTGGTTTTGAAACCGTGAAATTTTCAAACCGCGTTATACCTTGATACCGGTAATCGGCCCATGCCCAGTCTGTAAACATAAAGAAGTTGTCCCGGTTAATAGGCTATATCGCATGTGAGGATCCTGCAGGTGGCCGATCGTTTATAGCCTTTTCTTACAGCAGCTGGAATAATAAAATGTATCAATTTGATGGCGGATTGTAATTCATAAAGGATTATGCGTTTATGAAACACATGTGAATGAAATTAAATTATATTCCAGTTTTAATTTAAACTAATTAAATTAATAACAGATTACGGATAGCCTGGGATTACACAAGATTTGTATTTGAAAGACAACCAGTTCGAAGAGAGCATAGTTTGCTTTTTGGGTTAAAATAATTTCTTAATATGAGATTCGAATGGTGTGACAATTGGAGATTAGACTGTACAGAAATTGAAATCTACACACACACATACTATACTCATAGTCACGCAATGCTGATGTTAAAGTATAACAATAATAATCATTTGCATGGTTTGATGTGATATGAGCTAACCAATCTTTAGATTTAATCACCGTTGGTAGCGCGATTTATTGTAATGTTTTTTTCCTCAGTTGGTCAGAACAAACGTGGCAGACTTGTTACTTACTCGTTCAGATGACAATATACAGTGAAAATTCTTATTTGGGTCATATATTCCAAGCATGTTCCGAAGTGAAGTAAACTTCAACGGATTTCCCCTGCTCAGGGAGTAGGGAGCCATGAACACTAGGGCTGTCAAAAAACAAAATCCACATTCGAATGCAAAAATGTTGCATTCGAATTTTAGGTCTGCATCAGCTGTCAAGCAGCCTTATCAGTGGCGCACGAGATGCGATGACGATGTATGTGTCATTGATTGCATTTGAATGCTTTTGTTAGCCTATCCAATGAGAGCATCAGTGTGGAGAAGATGTTGTTTACGTCAAAACTGAAACCAAGCCGTTCACACAGAACGCATATTTATCACATTTTCTAGAGGGACATCTATCAGCGTTGCACTCTCGTCTCGCACAAGAGAGTGGCATGTTTAGAAAGCCATGTAAGTTCAACTTTTAAAAAACATGTCTAAAGACGTTATGGCGGTTTTTCCCCACCCCACTGCATCTCATGTTTTTAAATGAAGAAAGTAGCCTACTCTTTGTGATTGGTTTTCGGTCCTTTGTATTAAACTATACATACATGCATGGTGCTGTTTTTTTTCTAATTGTTTAAGCAACTTTATTAATTATATATGGTTTATAGGGATGTAACGATTCACTCAAGTCATGATTCGATTTGATTCACGATTTTGATTTAGAGGCAACCACTGCATTTTAATCACGATCCAAACAAAGATGCTGCATACATGCAACATGAGCAGTTTTTAATCTAAATTAGATTGAATAATTTCGAAATTTGAAGCAAAAACAAAATGATTTTGTCTTCAGTTTTGTGAAACTATACATAAAAGATATCTGCAAGAAAGAGAAACAGCAGACGAGCTGAACGCGACTCAGATTCACTCTCTGCCAGCAGGTGGCTCTTTATGCATTTCCTTGGTTTCCGCTGTAAACAAAGCAGCGCTGCACTTATGAACTTTTATATGCATTATACAGAGGCAAGATGAAAAGAAAAAATACTATCTAAACTTTTCTAAAGACAGTAAGTTCCCCTCAGACATATTCATGTAAACTCCTACCCCTAATTGAATCGCGATTTGTTTAGCATCTCAACCGATTTGAATCGTCACGTATTTGATTTGATTTTCAACCGGCTCGCGTTTAATAATTATAAACATTATTTTAAACATTATGCACTTTTTTTCAAAGATAGTTGTGTTATTTTATTACTCTTTGAAGAAACGTGCATAATATTTTGCTCGATGCGCCCTCTTGTGGCCTCAGGAGAGAAGCCAAAAGCTTTTTCCCTCCTAACAGAAATTATGCCTTTTAAATTAGAATATAATTCGAATTTTGATAATATTTATGTAGAAAGTTAAAATTTAGTTTTTCAGTCATTTTGACAGCCCAAATGAACACTGTGTAGGGATCATATCAATCAGAACACAGTTCATGCACATAGCTCACTTCTAACGAGCTGGCGCGAGGACTGGATTAACCGCTGGGCTACATCATGTAGGGCTGCACGATAAATCGAAATGGAATCGAGATCGCGATTCAACAGAAGCTGCGCAGTGTTGAGCCGGATGTTTTTGTATCAGGGGAAAGGCTGCTGATCGTGTCAGAATAAAAATATTTGGGGGTTTTAATTTATTCAAAATTGTTATTTAAATCACACATAAAAAGGGTCTGTAATCGAATCAAATTCAACCTCAGTAACTTTAGACATATTCGCCATCAAATGTCTACACAGGCAGCAAAAATGTATATGCACTCTATGATCTTTTCACATATAACTTGCTGTTTACCTATTTGGTCACAAGCTAGTGTTACATATCTGAAACCTCTGCAATCACTTTACAAACGGACTCTAAAAATTCTGGATAAGAAACCAAGCATGTCTCATCATTGTCCTATAATTACAAAAACACAGATTACTCAGCTGGGAAAACATGGTAAAATTTTCGAATCTATGTCTTGTTTATAAAATTATTCATGGTTTATCATCCCCTCCTCTCCATCAGTTTGTCAACATCGTAACAGCTGATCATAGCAGAACCAGAGGTGCCGCGAGGGGACATTGTATCATTCCCTTTAGGAAAAGTGTATTTGGCCAAACCGCCTTTTCTGTTCGAGCTGCTACTGAGTGGAACCTCACCCCCATAAATATTAGAAATCTAAACATATATAGTACATTTAAGATCCAGTTAAAGAAATGGCTCATTGATAATCAGAGCTGTCAACATTAGCTTACTACTAGACCTGCTCTCGCTGCCCCCTGTTGGTTTTTTTGCTTTGTGTGTGTGTATGTGTTCATGTATTTGTCTGATGTTTGTCTGATTGTTGGTCTGTTGCGTTTCTATTGTACATCATAGCTTAATAGTACTTTTTACTAAATGTATTATAATTGTTTTATTGTTATGTTAATATGTATTTTTACTCTCTTTTAGGGTGACTATTACCATCTGTCTAGGGACTGCAGGTGAAAAATAGCCTTCTGGCTAATTCTGGCATATTGACAGAAATGTTTATTAATATGCATTGTCCCTGTAATAAATAAATAAATAAAAATTCGAATTAATCGTGCAGCCCTTACATCATGTGTCATTCACCAGTGAGAAAACTTTAAAAGTACTACAATACCAAGAAGGAAGATCTCGGACCGAGCGTTTTGATTAGGCGAGCATTTCTTGATCCTACGCCTTCCACAGATAAATAGAGACAAATACATTTAGACCACTTAACTTAATGATTGCTATCGGGATGTGAAGAGACTTTCAATCAGCATAACAAAAAATGTTTCTGAAGACAATCACCTATTGCACCTTTAAGATATGCATCATTAAATGCAAAAAGTCTGGCTGTGCTTAATGGGTTGCAATAATTGTACCCTTTAAGCACACCCCTGTTCCCATTAAGCTCACATCATGTTTTATTAAAAATTATAATTTATTTTAAACAACCTTTTTAAAGAATAATTGAAAAATGTTTCATCTGAAGGTACAAAGTCAATCACAAAAAAACAGAACAGTAAAATCAAGCAACAAGGCATTCAATTTGATCAGTTATATATTCATAGCAGGGCTGTACGTTAACTTTTTTTTGCATATAGCACTGGTGCTACAGAAGTTGAAAGTTTTGTAGCACAGGCCAAACAGTTGTAGCGCAAGTTAGGGGTGGGCGATATGGCAAAAATATCATATCACCATTTTATTCAGGAATATCAAGATTCACGATTTTATCACAATTCTTTGTCATGTTGGTTTTACATTTTGCAATTTGCATGAGCAGTACAGCCAAATTAATTTCCCTATTGTAAAAAAAACAAAAAAAAACTTTCAAGGTAACAAAATATAAGATAAAAAAGAATGGCAGACATTTAGGCCAAAGTTGGTGAAGATTTAAAAAAAAAACTTTGTCATTATTTTAACTTTTTTTTTTTTTTGAAAATAAGAACAAAGATATACATTACAAATACACATAATTTACAAATAAAACAAACAGTGCTTTATTTTTCAGGTACAGTATTTAGCAGTAACATTCAAGAAACTGAATGAACAAATATTACAATAAAACACTATTTACATCAATTGCACATTTTTTAAAGCAACTTTATTAAAGTTCATCAGTCATGAGCAGTGAGTGATTTTTCTGTTTTGTTGTTTTATTAACGCTAAAATAATAGTTCACCCAAAAAATGAAAATTCTGTCATCTGTCTATTAATTCTGTCATAGTGTTTTATTTTGATACCATCATTTACTCACTCTCAAGTTGTTTTAAACCTGAATTTGTTTTTTTCTTCTGTTGAACATACTGTTGAACATTCTGAATAACTTCTGTTGAAGTTATTTTGAAGAATGTTGGTAACCAAGCAGTTGCTGGTCCCCAGTGACTTCCATAGTATTTTTTCCTACTATCAAAATCAATGGGGACCAAATTCTTCAAAATATTATTTTGTGTTCTGCACAAGAAATAAGTTATTACAGTTATAAGTTATTACAGGTTTGGGACAACATGTGAGTGTGTAAATATGACAGAAATGTAATTTTTGGGTGAACAATTCTTTTAATGACAAGCGGCAGCATGTTTAGCTCTGTCCCTTTAAGAGCTGCACGCATCTGTTTTTCTCTCAACTGTTTACTTTAATTTTAGAAATAATTAACTGTGTTTATATGTAAACCTTGTATGTTTTTGACATTATTAGACTCAAAGCAGATGCAAATAATGCACTTTTGTGATTGTGAATAAGTGCAGTGTCCCGTGAGGTAACTCAACTGCAGAGTTAACATTTGATGTGAATGTATGTGGCGTTGTACAGTAGGCTATATTGAGACGGAGGTGCCAGAACTGCAGCTGATAGAATGTGCTCTGTAGCGCGATACTACGATACTTCTTCAAAAGCAGATCGTGGCATGGAGACATTTTAATCGTTCACGATCAAAAATAGTCATATCGCACGCCTCTAACTACCAAGTATAATCAATCTCACACACACAAACAAGCACAACGAAATCACTTCACACTATTAAGCGGCTGTATTATGAACATGCAAAACTGTATCGCACGTGTGCTACAGTGGTAAATTTATTCATCGCACAGACCATTTTTTTCATAGCATGTATGACATATATGTTCAACACTGTACAGCGCTGCATAGTGAAGTGTCATTCAAACACATTGCAATATCTAGACTAGTCCATTTTCAGCTAAGTTGCACATATTCAAAAATCAAATAAAACAAACCAATTAGGGCTGGACGATATGGCCAAAATGTATATCATGATTGGGGCTGCACGATTAATCGAATGCAATTGTCATGCGCATTTTGATAGTAATGCCGGTTTTGTAATCAGCAGGAAATCATCATCACGTGCTTTCAGATGGAGCAGAATTTACTACAAAGAGCCGTAGGTTCACCGACAAGTTACGCAAAAAATTGCGATTATGAAATCGAAGAAATCGCGATAATGACAGCTGTTTGCATAGCTTCTCAGTGAACTACGGCTCTGTGAAGTAAATACTGCTCCATCTGAAAGCATGTGAAAAGACCACATTTAATAACATACTTTTACTCCAAACTCACTTCATAACGTCAGTCGAGTGTTTGAAATAAATCCTTTTGTGAGATGGTGGCTTCGTACACAGAATAAGGCACGCAACATATTTCATAGTATTTAAGCAGTGATAATACTTTATTTTTATGAAAATTATAATAATAAGAACTCAGATAAACCGTATATTGCCATAGTCGTGTGTTTATTAGTCACGTTGAATCAATGAAAGCAGTTGAATTTTCTGTTTATTCAGCTGCATTTTCTGGGTTTCTTCTGCGAGGCGTATTTGGAGTTTCAGCGTGAGAGCGCCCTCTGGCCTTTGGATGGAGATTTACTGCTGATCACAGAACCGTGCTTCACTGAAAGATGCGCATAACAATCGCAGCTTTTGTCGAATCGCGATCTCGATTCCATTTCGATTTATCGTGCAGCCCTAATCATAATATATTTCTTAATTTCGGTCGATACGATATAATGCCGATATCGAAAAATTAAAATTGATATAAAAACTTATGAAAAATGAATTTGCCAAGTCTATGACATCTCATATAAAACCATATTATATTTTAGGAAAAAAACAGCACAAATAAATTAATGTTCACCTTTTTTTAACCTTCATACAAACAAGAAATGTGAAATCACTGTCAAATAATCGTCTCAGACTCACCTAATAATTATTAATATCTTTAACTTCAAACTATAGGCTAACATACACTTAGGGCTGGGTATCGTTCAAAAATTTTCGATACCAATACCTTGACTTCGATACCGGTTCCTGAACGATACTTTTTTCGATACCAATTTTATGAAATCTATTTGAACAAGATTACATTATCTAAAAAAAAAACTTTGGTTTTATTTTTCAGCTTCTTGATGTTTATACAAACTCAAAGGTTCATCTCCTGAGCCACTGCAAAAAGGAACAAAATGTAACTAACAAAATATCAGTGCAAATAGTTTTAATAAAGCTCAAATAGTCTTCAGTTTACACATCTGTTAGCTACATTTACACTAGTGCGTGTTTGTTTTAAAACGCCTAGCTCAGACAGAATCGTCATTTCTATTCATTTTCCACTGATTTACTGATTTTATAGAACTATTAAACAGTGGTAATGGTGAAAACGTTGTGTGATGTTGACTAACTAACTGTATTTTAAATTTAAAACTTTCCATTTTGAATTTTTACCTCAGGATGCTGAGTTTCTTAGTGTTGCGTGTGTTTTGATTTCTCCTGGAGAGGCTGCGTGAGCCTCGCCTCAGCAGCGCAACCTTATACTGTCAATAGATACATTATATACAGTAGCTATATCCACTATTCGCCACTTACTCTAAATGTAATAAAATCAGAATAATATTGCGTTTTGGTGTTTACATAGTTTATTTTTGGTTTCTGATGTTTTAATCATGTTACTTGTCTGGCGTTAATGAAGAGTTAATGTCAAGCCCTGGAGTCTATAAGTGCCAGGGTTCAGCCCCAGACGGCCCCCGGCCCAATTTAAACCCTGGTCTTATGTAGCATGATGCTACAGTGTGCATGAATGGTCACATAACACGCGCTTTCGGTCTTGACGTATGAACGGACATCTTCATATGATTGAAACTCTACACAGCTCCCGCGCTACTCTCCCTTGGAAATGAATGACTTTCGGTCTGTCAATTGTCGGAGATAGTGGAAAGCCGGCTTGAAACTGCAGTAAGACGAGGATCGTTTTCATTTTAAAACAAAAACGCACCAGTGTAAATGTAGCCTTACAGCTACGGGGGCTGGGACGCATTCACACTACAGCCTCACGTGTGAGCCACATCTCTGAGTGTGTCGCGTGACGCGGACCGACTGTGCAGACCTATCGGTGTATTAGGCTATAGTACCACGAGCAGACTGCTCCGTGCGTTTCGCATCGCTCTCGTGGATGTCAAACACTGATCGATCTGCGCCTCACTGACGCTGATGAGATTAACCCCTTAGGTATCGAAATTTGGTACCGAACGACAAGACGTTTTTCAATACTCGATGGTATCGAGGCAATTCGGTCAGTGCCTAAAAAGTATTGATCTCGATACCCAGCCCTACATACACTACCAGTCAAAAGTTTTTGAACAGTAAGATTTTTTAAATGTTTTTAAAGAATTCTCTTCTGCTCACCAAGCCTGCATTTATTTGATCCAAAGTACAGCAAAAACGGCTACATTTTGAAATATTTTTACTGTTTAAAATAACAGTTTTTTTAATTTGAAAAAATATTTTAAAACATAATTTATTCCTGTGATTTCAAAGCTATATTTTTTTACCATCATTACTGCACGTTTGATCAGAAAGCTGTCAATCAGTTATTTTAAATAGTAAAAATATTAAAATTTTTTACTGTACTTTGGATCAAATAAAAGCAGCCTGGGTGAGCAGAAGAGAATTATTTAAAAAAAAAAACATTACTGTTCAAAAACCTTTGACTGGTAGTGTAGGCTGATTATTCTTATAGATTGAAACAAATGTGCTTTAGCCAGTATAAAGAGTATGAATACTGCTCTGAGTTGCTGCAAAAAAATAAAATAAAATTTTGAGCAACAACAAACATGTTGCTGGAGCTTATTGAAGATGCAAACTGATTGTCTGCCAGCAGGAGGCGATTTTAGAGTGATAAAACAAGCAGTTTCCCCAGTAATGGCTGTAATCAAAGCAGCTCCGCTCATGAACGCTTCTTTATCAGAACAAATAAAAATGCCATAGAAACTTTTCTGAAGACAGTCCTTTCCCTTCAGAGATGCATTCATATAAAACACCTGCGACGTGTTTTGATTTTGAATAAATCACAAATAAATTAATGCATGGGAAACACTGGCAATGTATATCGAAATATCGGAAATATGTTTAAAAATCATATTACCATTATTGAAAAAAATTATATCTTGATACATATTGATATTGAATTATTGTCCAGGCCTAAAACCAATAAAATGTTTCATTCATGGAGATGAACACAGAAACTAACTTGATTATGAAGCCTCTTATTAAATGGATGTCAACTTATCTATATTGCCTTAAGGCTGGAATACACTACACAGTTTTTTCCCCTATTTTACACCAATTTAAAGCCTGGAGAAGTTGATGCTAGTTGCCGAAGGTCAGTCTGTAGATTTGAGATGACATATTTAATAGAAAATTGCGTAGTGTATGATGGTCACAGACTCATTTTTTTTCATTCACTTTGACTCCATCCAGTCGGAGGAGATAAGACGTGTTTGATATTTTCAGCAGATTTTAGAACACATTGTTTTTATTTCATTTCACGTGTTTTCTAGCAACAGTGCACACGTTTCTGGATGAGTTGTGATCGGAAACAACTTGAAGGCCTGGTATAGTGTATGATCCTCAGTCATTTAGTGTATGATACCCATTTTTCATTTTCACTATTTACAAGTCACAAAGGAAAACTGGCCATCATACACTAAACGACTGAGGATCACATCATACACCGGTGTTTTAAGTTCAAATTTTAAAAGTCATGTATTTTATTCCAGCCTTTAGTCGCTTTTTTCCTGGACAGATACGATAGGTTTCTGATGGCTCCTTCTTTGAATGGACGACATGCCTCTTTCATCTTTGGGCATAAACTAGAATTACGTCTAGATTTTGTCATCTTAAAGCTGTGAAAATAAGTTATTAACCATTTTATACAGATTAACTTAAAGTGACAACCATCAGTTTATATGTAAAGTCAGCTTATGAAGTATTTATGTAGATGTTCAACGTGGAAGAGCTTAAAGAGAGCACACTGAGCTTAATTGGAGCAGCAACAATTTTTGATAAATGTATGTAATATTTATTAAAATGACAAGATTTTGCAAAATATCTAGATCATGTATTAAGTTCATATATATTTTATTATGAACAACTATTATTAACAATATCTATGAAATTATACTTATTGATGTCACACTGAAGCTGTGTGATATTCATAGTAGTGTACCCTTTAAGCTCACCTTAAAAAAATAAGAAATCTTTAAAAATTACAGCAGTATAAAACCACAGACCTGCAATAAACTGTCAATTTATAATATTATGGATGTAAAAGTACAAGCCAGTAATGCCTGTGAAGTAATATATTAGCGTAGCACACAATCTTATACAGATAGTCAGCTAACTGTGTTCTGTAGCATCTGCGCTTTGCTGCTAAAACCTGCTAAAAATCTTTTGGATCTAACTGTAATTATTTCCCACATCCAAGTTCCAGGTTATAATATGCAGAAGTCTAAACATTAATCTCTTAATTTTACAGAAAGTAGTGAAACTTACCCAAAATAAAGGCATAAACATCTAAAAAATGCATATTTAAGGGGCTCCTCTTTTGGTGAAAGTTTTCAGACAGCTTTCCAAATGGCCGCCAGACAGTGTGAACACATAGAGACTCATATCTCAGTGTGCACTGATCTGATTGACTTGAAATTACAGGAGGGGTATAGTAAGAATCACATCAATTGGTTAAGACATCAGGTATGATAATACAATATTTTTTCTTTTTATAATCTGAGCTAAAAAATCTGTGCTTAATGGGTACGTGAGCTTAATAGGTACATTTACCCTAATTATTTTAATAGATAAAGTCATTAACTTTCACTAAATTTAACCAAATTGTAAACAGTTAACTTATGTTTGAATTTAAAGAATAAATACCCTAAAAGTTCTTTAAAAGATCCAAATATAATTGTGAACCTGGACCACAAAACCAGTCATAAGGGTCCATTTTTTTTTTAAATAATATGCTTTAAATAAATTATATTTCCATTGATGTATGGTTTGTCAGGATAGGACAATATTTGGCTGAGATACAACTATTTGAACATCTGGAATCTGAGGGTGCAAAAAAATCTAAATATTGAGAAAATCATCTTCAAAGTTTAAAGGGGTCATATGATGCTTTTTTAAAGATCATTATTTTGTGTATTTGGTGTAACAGAATATGTTGACATGCTTTAATGTTCAAAAAACACATTATTTTTCAAATACTGTACATTATTGTAAGTCCTCTATGCCCCGCCTCTCTCGAACGCTTCGTTTTCTACAAAGTCTCTCCTTCCGACAAGCGCATGCTCTCTCTCACGCTCTCTCTCACGCTCTCTCTCGCTCTCTCTCACGCTCTCTCTCTCTCGCGCTCTCTTTCTCTCTCTCTCTCTCTCTCTCTCTCTCTCTCTTACCTCCTCTCCTAGGTTCACGAATCGCATCATATGACCCCTTTAAAGTCTAAATGAAGTTCTTAGCAATGCCTATTACTAATCAAAAATTAAGTTTTGATATATTTACGGTAGGAAATTTACAAAATATCTTCATAGAATATGATCTTTACTTAATATCCTAATGATTTTTGGCATAAAAGAAAAATGTATAATTTTGACCCATATTCAAAATTTGACCCGTATTGTTGGCTATTGCTACAAATATACCCCAGCGACTTAAGACTGCTTTCGTGCTCCAGGGTCACAATTCTGTCGTTATTGACTTTTATCCTTATATTGAATTGCAGAACTTGAAATTCTGAAAGAATGTTTTTGTTTCTGTCTATAGAATGAAAGCATGAAACAACAAACAAATAAATTAATGAATGAATAAATAAATAAAGAGAATACGCAAACCTTTTTTTTTTTTAAAACATCTTTAGTGTTCCACAGAAGAAAGAAAGTAATAAGCACATTTGGAATGACAATGTAAATAATGAAAGAATTTATTTTATGACAGAGTTAGCTTTTGCAATAGCGGTGATTGTTTTTAAAACTTTACTTTGTTGAATACACTGTTATTTCTGAATGGCTGTCAAAAAGCTAACTTTTTTTGTTTTTGCACCAGATTTCAAGCAAATACCAAGAGGGGAAACACTATAACAGTGGTATTCAAATAAATGCATAAAATTATTAAATAATTTAATTAATCTTATAAAAAGTAATCAAATGAAATGTTTTGGTAAAGAAAGTGCTTCACAACAGACATTTACGGTTTAATTAAAACGAAATGAAAATTCTGTGATATTATAATTATTTATTACTTTGAGAAGTAAATTGTACTGAACATTAGTAATTTATTTGTCACAATCATAATTTCTTCAAGTAAAACAGTACTGAAACCAAACTAATGCAGCACTGGGCTAAAACAATACATGTACTTGTGGACCCACTCATTTGTGAATGTACACAATATAGAAAAAAAAACAGGCTGTGTGTACACTGTTCGCATACTCTGATGACAAAATTTACATAACTCGCACTGTATGCATACACTAACGCTCGCTTAATAAAAAAAAAGTGTGTTTTTTTTGGCCTGAAATATCCTTGTACTTTTGCCCATGCGTATTGGGGAGTCCTGGCACCAGATCCAGTGTTAAAGAAGGGGGTGTTGTTGTTGATGACTTTAATGGAAACTCTCTCTCATGGAGGTTTTGGAGCCGTTTTCTTTGCTGAAACAGCAGTGTTCATTGTGCACCACACCTAGTAATCTCAGGTACCTCGTATCAGCACATATACTAAGATCTGCAGATATTTTATGCTGCAGAAGAATGCTTCAAATACCATAATATGTAGTGTTTAATATTCCTTAAATAAATAGTCATTCTGTCATCATTTAGTCACCCTTGTGTGCTTCAAACCTGTATGACGTTCTTTCTTCTGTGAAAGAAATAAAAGCTCCAATGGTTCCTAACATTCAAAATATCGTTTGTGTTTGACAGAAGAAAGAAAGTCATACAGGTTTGAAGCACATGAGGGTGAGTAAATGATGACAGAACGTTTGGGTGGAGTATGCTTTTAACAGCTTCATAACCTTCGGCCTGACCCGTGAATAGAGGTTTGAAGCCAGCGCATTACACGGTGTCATATTTTCCATGATGTTTGAATATCTGCTTTAATCCATTGTGCCCCTAAAATGAAACAACCAGTGCTTCTGCATCAGATGGACCAGCATTCACATATTTTAGATAAGCGTTCTCTCTGTTTTATTGTGTTTTATGGCTCGTCTCCAGAGCCATCTGGAGCATGTGTTTGCAGGCGCTCGCACTAAAGTGGCACCCTCATGATGACTGCTGCTGAGGTCATTACATCAGGGTTTCTGAAATGTGCACCAGGGTTTCAGTAATTGTTACTTACTGGCCTATAGCTATACTTCCAGAATTGTCCAACATGAGTAGTACTTTTAGAAGTTGAAAGCTGGTCACGTATTAGTTCATTAGCTGGTCTGTGTTATAATTTATTTTTCTTATTTTATTGTTATAGCATGTGAAGTGTAGTGTTCAATCAGCTCTTCAGCTACTGCGGATGCAGCCCAAACAGCAATGCTGCTTTGGTATTAATTTAAGATGTTTCTTTTTTAAAATCATTGATGCTGTTACGTATCTGGTCCATGAACTTCCGTTTGCTAGCCATCAGAGGTCACCCTTTCCATTTTCATTGACTCTCGCACTACACACTGTTGCATATCACCCCGGACTACATATCCCATCATTCATTGCACTGATTGCACACAGCTGTTTCATATCACTCGCTCACTATTTAACACTCCATCTCACTCCTTCTAACTGCGGAGTATTGTATGCGCTTATCGCCAGCAGTGATAGCTACTCTACAGAGCCCTCGTTAGCTTCCTAGCCTAGCCTAGCCTAGTCTGTTTTCTCTGATTCTGATCTTTGCCTGTTTTCCTGGATTTATCACTTTAGTCTTGCCCTTTTGATTCTGTTCGCCATTCGTTGACCTTTGCTAGCCCTAGGATTATTCTTGTGTCTTGCCCGCCATATACCTGTTTGCCATTGTTCGACCCTGCCTGTGTTTCTGACCTCTCTGCTTTAAGAAAGCTTGCACATGGATCCGCATGTCTCACGTCTTGTCAGCCC
>NW_015506702.1:73653-100679 GCF_001515645.1 Sinocyclocheilus grahami
AGTCACAGTTGTTCTTCAGGAGTCAAGTCAAGTCACAACTGATCTTCATGAGTCAAGTCAAGTCACAGGTGATCATCATGAGTCAAGTCCAGTCTCAGCTGATCTTCATGAGGCAAGTCAAGTCACAGCTGTTCTTCATGAGGCAAGTCAAGTCACAGTTGATCGTCAGGAGTCAAGTCAAGTCACAACTGATCTTTATGAGTCAAGTCAAGTCTCAGCTGATCGTCAGGAGTCAAGTCTAGTCACAGCTGTTCTTCATGAGGCAAGTCATGTCACAGTTGATCGTCATGAGTCCAGTCAAGTCTCACCTGATCTGCCAGAGCCTCGTCACATCTCAGCCGTTCATCCAGCGCCTCGTCACGTCTCAGCTGATCATCTAGAGTCACGTCACATCACAGCTGATCATCCAGAGTCATGTCACGTCCTGTCTGTTACACCCAGATTCTCAAGGTCAGCCCTTCGGTATCCCAGTCTGGTATCCAGTGTGAGGGATGCACCGCTGGTGTCTGCACGCACAGCTGGTATCCCCAAACCCACTCACTCTAACCCTTCTGTTCATGAACTCATTCCCCTGTCTGCAGCACTTCCCATATGGGGGGTTGCTTTATGGTTTATCTGGGCCGCGTACTCCACCGCCGATTTGCTAGAGGCAGCGGCACCGGCTACAACATCTCCAGAGGTGGCGGCTTACGCTGCAGAACCTCCCGAGGTCGTGGTGCCCGCTGCTGTGCTCCCAGAGGCCATGGTATCCGCTGCAGTCTCTTCAGAGGTGGCGGCGCATGCTGCAGAACCTCCCGAAATGGCGGTGCTCGCTTCAGCTCCTTGCGTGATGGTGGCACCCAGCAATGCACTTTCAGCCTGTCCTGTTCCGGCCAAGAAGGCCGTCTATGAACTCCCTGCTTGTCCTGTCACAGCTATGGAGGCTGTCTGTGAACTCTCGTCACGGCTATGGAGGCGTCTGTGAATCCTCATCCTGCCCTGTCGGCTATAGAGGCTGTTTGCGATTTCCCTGCTTGTCCTGTCACGGCTATGGAGGCCGTCGGTGAACTCTGTGCCTGTCCTGTCATGGCTAAGGAGGCCGTCTGTGAATCCTCGTCCTGCCTTGTCACGGCTATGGAGGCCGTCTGTGAACCCTCTGCCTGTCCTGTCACGGCCATAGAGGCTCTTTGCGAACTCCCTGCTCATCCTGTCACGGCTATAAAGGCAGTTAGCGAACTCCCTGCTCGTCCTGTCATGGTTATGGAGGCCGTCGGGGAATCCTCATCTTGTCCTTTCACGGTTATGGAGGCCGTTTGTGAATTCTTTGCTTGCTTTGTTTCGGCCCAGGAGGTCATTTGTGAACTGTTGTCCTGTCCCGGCCCAGCCAAGGAGGCTGCCTCTGAACGCTCAGCCTTGCCCATCAACCCCATTGTTCTGTCTGTGTTGTCTGTCTCTGCTCTCTCGTTGTTACAGTCTCCGCCATGGTCTCCTGGTCAGTGTGGTTCACTGGGGGGGTTTCCTGATCCTTCTGCTCCGCCGTGGTGGTCTGTCTGGCTCTGGTGGTCCTCTGCTCCGCCGTGGTGGTTCTCTGCCCCGCCGTGGTGGTCTGCTGTCTGGCTCTGGTGGTCCTCTGCTCCACCTGTACTGCCGGCTCCACCCTGGCTCTCTGCTCTGCTGGTTCTGCCTCAGTTCCCGGTCTCTCCACTTCCATGTGGACCTGGACCTCCATCCCTCCCCCTGTTCCGCCTCCACTTCACCGCCCTCTGGAATCGTAAAGTGTTTTGGAGCGTCTGGAAGCCGCTCCTTGGGGGGGGCTCTGTTACGTATACGGTCCATGAACTTCCGTCTGCTAGCCATCAGAGGTTACATTAACATTAGCAATTAATCGCAACATGAAAATTTTATACCGGCATATCTCTAGGCATATAGCATGGTGGATTTTTATTCGGTTTGTTAACTAAAGTTCTATGTTTAATATAGCATAAGTGAGTTTGTCATTGTACCATTTTGTTGTTGTCCATTCAAGCAATTGACGCCGAATTGCTGCTAATTCGAAAGTGCGTTCGGGCATTTATAAGCTATTTAAAAGCCCAACAAACCCCACCCCCGGTGATACCGGTATTACCTGTGTTGTCACACAGATCTATCGACACACATTCACGCATGCAGAAAGTAGACTCCGATCCTAAATTGACATGACTGCATCCGATCTAATCTCATATCCAATAAGTAGAAACTAGATTGACAGCCATCTACATTGGAGTAAATCACTTACAAATGCAACTAAAGTGTGCGCTGGGCAACTAAATGATATATCTCATTAGCCACTGGCTAATAAGTAATTAAAATCATTTCAATTAACTGGTGGGGAAATTTTCTCACTGTCACAAATCTAATAGCCAGTGGAGCTTCTGTCATGAAAACAAATTCCTCGTATGTGTAAACATACCTGGCAATAAAAACTCATTCTGATTCTGATATGGCTTCTACACCCTTAAATTCTTCACACTAGGATCTAGCACTGACTGCACCGGTGTAAATTGGCATTGATACTATAAGACTATTTTTATACTCCTGCATTTGTAAGTAATTTAGTCGCATGCCGAGCACCCTAATCATGTTTTAGTGAGCTGTTTGGAGGGTATTGGATGCTCTATATGCAGTGGGATCCGTGGAGTCTAGTGATCATCTCGCAGACCTTCACTAAGATCAACCGTGTTTATGTATAAACAGCCTTCTTTTCTTAAGAGAAGACAAACCAATCTGAGCTGTGTGTCTCAATATCATTATATGCACAAGTAGATCATAGAGAGCATTGGCACCAGTGGTCTAAGTAAGCAGAGCTATCGGATTTTGAGTGTGTAGTACTCATGTGTTAATTTCCTTTAACTTAAAATATTTAGTTCACTGTTAGCTCGAATAAGTTAGCAGAACCCAAAGAACAAAATATTTTAAGTTAGTAGAACTTTACATTTTAATTTTGTAATACACAAGCATGTTCTTTGTACATAAACTGAAGTTTTGATGAGGCTGACTCAAACAGTTCCATTGCATCATAGCAGTATTATTATGTCTTAAAAAGCACACCTGTGCTAATGTAATTAACAAAGCGACTACCACTATATAGACTACTTGCATGTACACAGATTACATAAAATGTGTCGGTTTCATGAATTCAAAAGAAAAAAGTTCTGAATGCTGATCAAGGTTAATTAGTTTGAATCAATTTGTTTAATATAAGTTTGCCTTACCCAAACCAATTAATTATTCTGAGCATTAGGGTTTACAGTAATGACAGGTGCTTATCAATAAAATAGAAGCTTTAAGGTCTCCCTGCATGCAGTTTTGTCAAAATTAAAATTCAGTGGTTTAACGTTAAAAAATTAAGAAATTATATATTATAATAGAAATTATAATAAATATTACTATTGTAATTTTAGTTGCAATGCAAAATATAAGTATTATTATTATATATAAAAATATTTAGTATTATATATTATAATAGTATTAGTAGTTATAGTAGAAATATTTATTATTTTTTAGTAATTATTCTTTTTTAAAAACATCCATGTTTTCTGTGCTTGTTTGTTGGTAGTGGACAATTATCAGTTATATATATCATTTATATGTTAGTATGGCTATAACATTATAATAATAATAATAATAATAAGATGAAGAAGAAACAATTCTTATTTGATAGCTATACTGATATATAATCTCACAATTTTGGCCAAATTGTGCACTCCTAACAAACAAGCACATTAAACCTGGAATTTTCTTTTTTTTTCACTTTTGAAATAGCTGTCACAATTTTTTTATTGGAATAATGTTTCCCCAAATCATGCAGTCCTCGTGACTGGTTTCATTTGCTATTATATTTCCCAAACAGAGCTGCATGCTGTGGTGTGAACACTAGAAAAACAGCTTGAGTGGCTCTGATCCCTCATACCTCCTTTAGCTCCATGATAATCTCCCCAGCCTTTGATGGCACCCCTGATTCATACTTTGTCCTTGTAATCCAGGCATGACGAGAACTAAAATTAACCCTGTGATGGCATGCAGCCAGCAGTCAGTGTGAGGCTCTAGTCTGCCCACTGCTGCCTGCAAACACTCTATTCAAGAGGCTTAGCTAGGTCACCTGTCTTTCCTTGTGTCTGCCTCACACTTTCATTCGGTCTCAGTCTCCTCCCCATTGAGCTTCCTCATCCTGAACCACTCCCACTAATGTGTCAAAACAGATCTGTCCTTGAGATGTCTTTTTTGTCCAGTTACTGATGCTGAGCTGCCGCTGTGTGTTTTGGAATGAGAGCTGATATGTCTGACAGAAATAACCCGTTGTGACGCGTCCAGATCTATCGACACACATCCACGACGCCAGAAATATGCAGCAAGTAGACTCCAATCCTAAATGGACACGACTGCATCCGATCTAATCCAAAATTCAGTAAGTAGAAACTAGATTGACAGCCATCTACATTGGAGTAAATCACTTACTAAATTGTGCGCTGGGCAACTTAATATCTATCGTTTGCCACTGGCTAATACATAATTAAAATAATAACTCACTAGTGATTGAGTTAATTTCACAGACCTACACTTGAACACTCTGACTGAGCGCTTGAGTTTCACTGTCTGTGTTCTTTACAGCACAGTTAACTCTTTATTCCTATTGATATCAATGGATGCTCAGCATATTTGATGCACTGTAAAGACTGAGAGTATTGTTTCTCTCACATATATGCAAAGAGAGAGAGACTGAGTGTCTGACATAATAGAATTGATATGCTACATTTTAGTTCAGAATTATTCAGCCAGCCTTTAAGACTAAGCAGAAACCACTAGTAGATGTATTTTCAGCAGTGGGGGGAATAATGTGTATGCAGCAATTTTTTTGGCTAGAGCTCGCCTATTACCGTCCATGTTTTCATTTCATCAAATTAGTAATAGACGTTTTCTCATGCTGAGAGATAAGCAGATGTATGTGTGTGAGAAAATATCATAAATGGTTTTAAAAAATAAATGACAACAGATGATAAGAACTCCTATTCTATGTTTTTATTTAAGCTCCATTAGATGAGAGGCATGCTTGGAACATTCTCTTGCAGTTTACTGTTGCTGTCAGGAACTATTTTTAGCGGAAGGACAGCATTTAACAAGCTTCAGAAAAGTCACAATGGTTTTAATATTTTTTTATTGTGTAGTAACTAGGCATTGGCCGATTACCGGTTTCAAGGTATACCGCGATTTGAAAATGTCATGGTTTCAAAACCGCTAATATCATGTTTTTCATGGTCCCGTTTTTTGTCTTCTTGCAAGCAACTTGTCTCTGTTTTGGACTTGCACAAACTGCGTTGCAATGCAATCGTTTTCCAAAATGTCATTTATGTGAAAATATTAAGTCTGTAAACGCCCGTTAACACAGGCCAGAGACATTGAAGACGGACGCACTGAGAAAAATACTGTAGCAGGCAGATCACTCACTGTTCATGATGCACGAACTATTGGAAGAAAATCCTCAATGTTGATTTGGGGTAGAGGTCGACTAGGGATGCACCGATACTGGTATCGGTATCGGGCCCGATACTGAGCTTCTGTACTTGTACTCGTACTCGTTAAAATGCCCCGATACCAAACGCCGGTACCACACAGCATGTGATAAGTGCCATATTCAGACAAAGAAACACAGACAACAGAACAACAGACAGAAGAATGGTTATTAGAGATTAAGGATGTCTACGAAGTATATGTATGCAATTAATATAATGTTAAAATTCAGTATTAACGCCTGTATAGCTGACGTGTGCGAGCTGATAAGCAAAGCATGCAGAGTGGGTTGAGCGAGCGGTGGCACACATGCGCAAGCTTGTCGAGTTAATATCCCTTTCTCACAGACATCACTGGAAAGTTTGTAGTTCAGTCGGATATGTCAAAAACAAGTAAGTAAAACAATGCACAAGTTACTTAACGGTAGGGAGGGAGAGAGAGAGAGAGAGAGAGAGAGCGCGCGCACTTCTGTTGTGTGATCTTTGATGTTCACTCACTTAGCACATGCATCATTTGGATTAAAACTAAACTGTAAAAATAAGACCATTTATAGGGGCATTCACTATAAACAATTTATTTTCAACCTTAGGCATACACGACTTTCTGGCGAAAGTGAATCTAGCAGCCTGTGTGAAATGCGCTTAGCTGCACTGTACTTGTCCCTCTCATTCTGCACAAGTACAAATACGTGCACGCGTTGCACGTGTTTTGCTTGCTTGAGTGTTTCTGCATTATATGAGTGGCTTCGGAATATAAACCGCAGCGCGTTTCAGATGAAAAAAAAAAACTTCTATTTCTGAAAATATCACAATTAGGAGATTTATAACGAGTGGTTCCCAGCATTATTACAGCAAAGTGCGTGATTACAGTACTAAGCCGCTGCAATGGAGCAGCTCTAATGCTATTAAATGAAAGATGATGTATCATAGAGCAAAAAAAAAAGAACAGTGAAAGTAACAAAAACTTGGTGCAGGACACTATAGTTCATTTATGTAAGTGAGGATAGCAAAATAAAGTAAACTGTGACAAATTATATCCAAAAATTCTTCACACAGTGGACTACCAGTAAAACTGATACAAATTTGGGACCAAAAATTATTCAGACCGAGTCTGGGAAAAAAAAAAGAAGTTGAGGTTTGCATGAAGCTGGATGACAGCATGCCCAGGAGACTACAGACTGTCATTAAGGCTAAGGGTTCCTCGACTAAGTATTGATAGTTGTGTAAATATTGTCATACTAACAGCTGTCTGAATTATTTTTGGTTGATTGTAATCCATTACATACCTTTCTATCAAAGTTATCTAGCATTATCAAGCTGAATTTGTTCTGACACAGTTTAACTCTGAGTTCTTGTCATTTTATTACCATTTTCTAAACTATAGCGAATAAACTGATAATGTGAGAAAAGTTGAAGGTGTCTGAATAAATTTTAGTTTGACTATCTATTTGATAAATTAAGTTAACCAACTAACATTATACATACTCTTTTTGTTTCTGTACCCAATATTTAAAAAAGTTTACAAATGCAATAAAAATATCGGTATCGGTACTCAGTATCGGCAAGTACAAAAATAAAAGTATCGGTATCGGGTGAGTACCGGGAAAAGTGGTATCGGCGCATCCCTAAGGTCGACCAATTGATCGGATTTTTGCCATTTTTTAGTTAATCGGCATTGGCGGATTGTGCTGCAAATTAGGCCGATTTATAGGCAGGTGCATCTGTGGGCAGCTAAGCGTTGTTGCGGAACGCCGGAGAATCTCTCTCTGGCTGCGTGAGACGGAGCAGCTCACACTCTGCAGCCACTTCTTGTTCACACACAGCTTCAGCTAATGATGGCAGGGCAACACAGACCGTTTCGAAAGCGTAATTACGTTTTACCCTACTAGAATTGATGTCGGAAATTTATCATATTCATAAGTGCAAGTCATTTGCATGTGAAAGTAGAAACATATGCAATTCAGACGAAACTTTTGGGCTGATTATAACGTGCAAGATAACTTTACTCATGAAATGTGTGTGTGGGTCCGACAATAACCTCCACGATGTCATCACTCGTGGCCAGCGCACTCTTAAGCAGTTATGAGCAACAGGCTGTGTAATATGTGTGAACTCTTATTTTTGTTATCACTTGGCCATTTCAGTGTCCAGTGTTTCCAGTGTTTCCCATACATTGAGTTATTAATTCGTTGAATAAACTCAGCACTGCACGTTTCAAAATTAAAATGCAGCGCGGGTGTTTTTATGTGTGTGTGGGTCCGACAATAACCTCCACGATGTCATCACTCGTGGCCAGCGCACTCTTAAGCAGTTATGAGCAACAGGCTGTGTAATATGTGTGAACTCTTATTTTTGTTATCACTTGGCCATTTGATTTATAGAAGTGTCCAGTGTTTCCCATACATTGAGTTATTTGTGGTGGCTTGTCACAACAGACGGACCGCCACAAATAGATTTTCCAAAAGGCTTATACTTCCTTGAATAAACTGAGCACTGCATGTTTCAAAATTAAAATGCAGCGCAGGTGTTTTTATATGAATGTATCTTTGAAAAGATCCGACCGTCTTCAGAAAAGCTTCTATGTCATTTTCATTTCGTCTTTCCTGTAATGCCTGATAAAGTAGAGCTTATTTGATTACAGCCGTTACCGGGGAAACTGCTATATCGCCGCTCCAACAGCGCTTCCTGCTGGCAGAGAATGAATTTGCATTTGCAAGTCTGTGAGAAACACTGGTGTCTGTCAGCAAACATAAACAAAAAGCATGCTTCAGAACTGTTTTGAGAAGGTGCTTAAGTTTTGAGCCATGAGTTATTACTCTGAATTAGGCTACTACTACTATTATTACTATCTTGTATCCTGCAATAATCATTTACTCAAACTCACTTTTATGAGATGAAGGGGAAGAAGAAAAAAAAAGAAAATCGTCCAAACATATCGTCCAAAAAAATCGGCATCATATATCGGCCATCGGCTACCCTGATTTCTAAATATCGGCATCGGCCAGTGAAAAACCCATATCGATCGACCTCTAATTTGGGGGTTTAAATTAATGTGTTTCTGAGGGGAACTGACTGTCTTCAGAAAAGTTTACGTGGTATTTTCTTTTAATCTCGTCTCTGTATAGTTCATATTAAAGCAGTGTTTCAGCGCAGCTGCTTTGTTTACGGCGGTAACCAAGGAAACGCTGTATCTGGTGTTCCATGAGCGCCTCCTGCTGTCAGAGAGTGAATTTGCATCTCATTCAGAGCTTCTGCTGTTTGCTTCGTTCAGGCATGTAGTATAATTTCACAAAGCTAGTCAGAACATTCTGTTTTTGCTTCAAATTGGGCTATTATTAAATCAAATTATGTATATGAATTATATAACTAAAATTAAATAACTGTAGGCTAATTACAGATTTAGGTTAAAGATGTCAGTCTTTATTTTTCTTCTTTTTTGGAAACAAATCAAAGAAAAAAATTAAATTCTACTGTTCCTAACATTCTGTATGTTGCTCAAAAACAAAATATATTGTGTTCAGTGTTCAAAATATATTGTGTTCAGGGTTCAAAATATATTGTGTTCAATACTGTGATACCGTGATATTTTTGCTTAAGGTTATCATACTGTCAAAATCTCATACCGGCCCATGCCTAGTAGTAACTGTTTTATAAAAGCAATAAGGTACGAGAGGCCGTGCTGTATCGAGAATAAATCACGGCTGAAGGGGATGCAGTGACTCCGCTTTGCGTCGTGCCTATTAACAAACCCCCTTCAGATGTGATTAATTCAGATACAGCACGGCCTCTCGTACCTTATTGCTTACATATATTGTATTTAATTACATATATATTGTTATACAACTTACCTGATCAGACTTGGAAGACTTATTTGATTTAAGGTCATGGTCAAATAATCTTAAGATTAGGGTGTAATTTGTCTTTGTGCTTTTATATCATTAGAAATATTCAGTGGTGGACAGTAATGAAGTAGCTTTACTTCATTACTGTACTTAACATGTTTCAAATATATGTACTTTACTGGAGTCGTTTTATTTTGAGTAACTTTTACTTCACTACATTCCAAAGCATAAGATCATACTTTTTACTTCACTACATTTCATAAAACATATCGTTACTCCTTATAATATATCACGTGCTCCGAGACGCAGAAGCGGTGTCTGATTCAAGAATGAACAGATTCTTTTTAATGAGCCTTTTAAATCAGTTCGCAAATCGCACCAAACGATTCATTGACGAATTAGAATGAACCGATTGCAGCTGTTCTCGTGTCGACAACTCACTGATTCAAATGAACCATTTAGTGCGAGTCTCCAGTGAACTGAATTCACAAGTAAGAACCGGGAGATCTTGTGAGTGTGCGTGCGTCTGATGCTGCTAAAATGTTAGGATTAATTATTGTAACTGAAAATCATATTTAGGTCAAAACTGTCAGTTGTTTGTGAACTAAATCCGCTGTAAAGGGTGATCTATTTAAGCCCACTGAAATGATTGAATCAACATCTGTCTCTCTATTATAGGTAAAAAAAAAAAACGAAACATTAAAATCACACAGACTAAATAAAATAATGCGCGTTCATATTCCCCGCTGCCGTAACGTTAAAGGGGTCATATGATGCAATTTACATTTTTCCTTTCTCTTTGGAGTGTTACAACTCTTGGTGCATAAAGAAGATCTGTAAAGTTGCAAAGACTAAAGTCTCATATCCAAAGAGATATTCTTTATAAAAGTTAAGAGTCAACCACGCCTACCTAAAACACCTTGTTCTAACACGCCCCCACATATCTACATCACTATGTGGGAAGATTAGCATAATGCCACCCAAATGTGCAAGCAAAGAAAAGAAGGCGTGGTTTCAGGAACAGCAGTAGTGTTGATGCAGCATGTCAGGGAGACGCTGTGATTCAGTGCGAAAGCAAAAGCACTTTATTTGGCCTTCCAGAAGTAGATGCATTTAGGAATCATTGGTTAAGATTTATTTACAACAGAACAGCACAACCCAGATGTTCGAATTTGTGCAACGCGTTTTATGGACGACAGTTTTTTGAACCTAGAAGAGTACAAGGCTGGCTGTGCACAAAGGCTATTTCTAAAAAAAAGGGTCAATTCCGACTTTGCTATGACAATCTGGCGCTTCTGAATCAGCGACTGTAAGTATGTTTTGTTATTAGTTTAAGTATTTGCTATTGACTGTTCAAATGTGGAGTTTTGCGCAGCGCAGAGTAACGCGTCGTGTGTGTGTGTGTGTGTGTGTGTGAGGGGAACAGGGTCGCATCACAGGAGAGTGAACTGTCTGTCAGAAATCATAGCACGTCAGCCGTCTTAACCGTGGCTTGTGTACTGCATCATCACTGTGTCTGTCACGCGACTATGTTGCCCTTTCGGGCTTGAACTGATGGTAAAAATAACGACATTATTAACTGTCTTGATATTTACTTTGAATGCTGAAGCGATTATGGTAAGTGGCGTTACATTTCCGACGCATGCTTGTGGTGTTCGGCCAATCACAATGCACTGGGTCAGCTGGCCAATCAGAGCAGACTGCGCTTGTTAAAGGAGGGGGCTTTGTTGAAAATGACGTGTTTGAGAGAGGCGGGGCATAGAGGACCTACAATAATGTACAGTATTTGAAAAATAATGTGTTTTTTGAACATTAAAGCATGTCAGCATATTCTGTTACACCAAATAATGATCTTTAAAATAGCATCATATGACCCCTTTAACAGTTTTATTAAAATGCTATGCATTTAGCCCTATGTGACGTCTGTTTTTATATTGTTTATCAACAGTATACATTTTTATATTGTTTGGATTAACTAGCCGAGTAGACAGATATGAATGTTTATTCATAACCATTCAGAAAATAAGTAAATATTGTTAGCTGATGCTAACTCTCTAGCTAACAAGCTTACTGGTGCTTACTGGTGTTGAGGTCATTTTTAGATATAAAGTCCAAATATTTTTATTCAACCACCTAGTAGGGCTGTGCAATTAATCGCATGCGATTGTCATGCGCATCTCGTCAGTAAAGCCGGTCCTGTGATTAGTAGTAAATCGCCATCACCTGCTTTCAGAAGGAGCGGCATGCACTACACAGAGCCGTAGTTCACTGACAATTAGGCAATATCACGTTCATAATTGCAGATGAATCGCATTCAATTATGAACGCGATATCGCCTAGCTTGTCAGTGAACTACGGCTCTGTGTATTAAAGGGTTCATATGATGCTTTTTTAAAGATCATGATTTTGTGTAGAATATGTTGACATGCTTTAATGTTCAAAAAACACATTATTTTTCAAATACTGTAAATCATTGTAAGTGCTCTATGCCCCGCCTCTCTTAAACGCTTTGTTTTCTACAAAGCCCCTCCTTCTGACAAGCCCAGTCTGCTCTGATTGGCCAGCTGACCCAGTGCATTGTGATTGGCCGAACACCGCAAGCACTCGTCGAAAATGTAACACCCCTTACCATAATCGCGAGCTTCATCTTTCAAAATAAATGTAAAGACCCGAAAGGGGAACAGAGTCTCGTGACAGACACAGTGATGAATATGTGTTTACAGTACACAAGCCACGGTTAAGACAGCTGACTCCACTGTGATGTGTCCCTGTCTCTCTCTCTCTGGCTCGCTCGCTCGCTCGCACGCACGCACGCACGCACACACGCACACACACCGCTCTCTCTCGCACGCGCACACACACACACACACACACACACGCGATGCGCAAAACTCCCTGAGAAAGGAAAACTTGAAATCGCATCATATGACCCCTTTAAATGCCGCTCCATCTGAAAGCAGGTGCTGGAGATTTACTACTAATCACAGGACCGGCTTTACTGACAAGATGCGCATGACAATCGCATGCGATTAATTGCACAGCCCTACCACCTAGATAGATTAAATCTGGGGGGAAAAAAGGATGTGATGTTCAGAACATGGTAACTACAGTAATTATCAAAGTGGGAAGTGATGCCCTCATGTTTTTACACCACAGACAAGGGTGGCACCGGCCCCCCGTGAAATTTGGCTGGCCACCCCAGGTGCCCCCCCTACCAGATGTCTTGCAATATGTTTGTTTTTAGTAAATTTCTAACTGCATTTGGCAGTGGCGGATCCTGGCATGTGTAGGCAGCAGCTTCTTCTCTTCTTTATACTTAATTTTAGGCGGTTTCTATAGTGTGATCTTAATGACAATGTCGAGAGCGCATAATGTTACGTGATCCATGTGCGCGAGGACGAATCTCTCCACTCCCAAGCGGATTTCCTTCACTCACACTAAACTGGACGTGTTCTTTTAAATATTGTTCTTTTATGAATTGGCTCTGCTCTCACTCAGATATTGCGTGTACACGCTCAAACGTTGTCTTCGCATCACTGAAGACGAAGAGCTTTTTTTCTAATTCAGGTGAGGAGTAGGCTTATCTCACTAAATGGAAGCAAGCTGATTATAGTCAGCCTTCTCTAGTTATTTATTTTATTAATAGCCTACTTATTTTAATTAAGTGCTTAAATTGTAAATATGCATTTATTCAATTATTTTATTTAGTGCATTTGTATTTTGTTGTTTTTGTATGTAGTTTTGCAATAAAAGCGTATCAACCAGGTTCCAGAAATAATCACTGAGAATGCTTCTGAAATGAGTGAGGGTGCTCTAGTCTTAATGCACATTTTCTCATATTTTGTCCCGTCTGTTACTATGATTATCACTATGTCAATCACTGCTACTGTCAAGTGGCTTCACCATTTACAAAGTTTCAATGTGCAGAACTCTCCCACTTGATAAGACAGCCCACTACAAGAATTCCACCGGACTCCACTCATTGACCATACTTGCTTTCTTTTATTTTTCAGATTTAGATTTTGATGCAGTGATCAATCAGCCAGTCATTAGTCAAGCAGTCATTAGCCAAGCAGGTGAAAAACCTTTAGACAAATACAAACACCACTGTAAGAGCACTAATAAATAATCAATTACCAAGCAAAACTTGCATACAAAAATGTTCTTTCTTTTAAATTAACAAAGAATATCATACAAGTAGACAACAGATATTTAACCGTTTATATACTTTTACATACCAAACACACTACTTTTTAAATAAATGATTTTAAACATCCTTTTTACAACTTTTAATTTAAATATACTCTCTATATAGAGAACCAGACCTAATTCACAAACCAAACTAATGATATTCAAATACAACATGATTGAACAAAACAACCCAAGTACAAAATATTAAAGCTCACCGGCTGCTTCTTCAGTCTGTTGTAGTAGCTTAACTCTGCACAAAAAGGAAGCTTTTTCCTTGTTCAAACCACTGCTACTCTACATAAAGTCTGTTCTGCCCTGCTAATTAATAGATTAACTTTATTACCTTCACCTGGTGTTCTCTCACTAGTGAATTCTAGTGCACTCTAGTTAGGAAGGGCGGAGCAAGAGCAACCAACAGTTGTTTGCCACAACACCTCCCACTCAATCTTCCCACTGGAACAGCTGGAAAGATTGCAAAACTTCACGGCAAACCTATGGTCAAAACCCCTTTCCTGGGCAGAGCCTTTTTCCTGAGCCTCCTGTCTGCTCTTCAACTGGCAGAGCCTTTTTCCTGAGCCTCGTGTCTGCTCTTCAACTGGCAGCAGGACAACCAAGCGCCGAACATCCCTGTGCAGAATTATGGGCTGAAAGTCCTTCTGGACTTTAGAGGTTGGATGATTGAATGCTGCAGATTTCACAGGTCTATCCTCAGGTTTCATTACAGGTTTTATCACAGAGACACAGTAGCTTGGAACCATCTTAACATTCACATCCCGCACGACACCTCTGGAGTCTGGGTTAACATTTACAACTCTTCCAAGCTTAAACTGGCCCCTCAAAGCATTCTGATCACACACCCAAACGATATCTCCAACCGCAACATTCCTTTGTAAGGTATTCCATTTGCTTCTCACAAACAAGTTGGGACCGGCGAGCTGGCTCCAAGACCTCCAGAACCTGTTGACCTGGCACTGCATTTCCCGGAGTCTCTTGTAGGGGTAGCTTATGAAGTCAAATGTTTTAAAATCGCCACTCAAAGATGCTCGTCCCAGTAAAAGCATATTGGGTGTGATGTACTGCACACTGTCTTCACGGCTCTGCACCCTGGCATCTATCGGACGTTCGTTGGCAAGGTTGGCAGCGATCTGAAGGGTTGTCTGGAGCTCACTATAGCTGAGGCCTGACTCTTTCCCCAGACTCTGAAATGCCTTCTTCACGATGCGAACAGCAGTTTCCGCAGCACCATTCCGATGAGGCAAATCAGCTGGTTGGATTTTCCACTGCCAGTCAGTTCCATTTTGAGCCGAAGCTTCCTCCACATCCGACCTATCTAAATCATTCAGGAACTTGTATAGTTCTTCCAGGACAGATTTTGCAACGATGAAGTTGGTGCCTGGGTCAGACCAGATCTTCTTAGGATGCCCTCGAATTGCAGTGAACCTCTGGTATGCCATCAAGAAACTCTCAGTTGACATGGTGTTGGCCAGCTCTGTGTGGATAGCCCTACTGGCCATGCAGCAGAATATGACTCCCCACACCTTCATTGTGACACGCTTCTTCACATCGTCCTTGACTTGATAGGGTCCAAACAGGTCAACAGCTGTAAACTCAAACGGGGCTGCAGGTCTAATCCTCGCTGGAGGCAAATTGCCCATTACTTGTTGACATCTTCTGGCTCTGGCTTTCTTACAAATTATGCAGTTATCAACAACTTTAGCAATTCTTCTTCCTTTGATGACCCACGCAGTTCCCCTCATCTTCATTAATGGGTCGCAGCCACTCCTTCATGACCCTCACAAGCCAGCAATATTGAAATCCATGTGCTGTAAGGTAGAAGAGGAACACCAACTTTGTCTTCTTTGAAGCTCTGGACTCTTCCACCACAAACCAGCAGCCCAGACTCTTGCTATTTATAGACGACCAGTCAATCTGTAGTAGTGGTTGGAAAGGTCATGCCACTTTGTGCAGTCAAGAAAAGATCTCTTAAGGCATCTTGACGTTTAGTCACAGTGATAACTCCTCTTGATGGAACTGCCTCCCACTTTAGGGTTTCCAACATCTTCCTTTGTCCTGCAAACTTTTTAGTTGCTCTCCAAATCCATGCAACTGTTTTGATCAAATTAGTCAGATTGCTAAATCGTTTTTCATCCACCAGGTTTTGGATAACTAAACCAGCTAGCGGTCTTCGATGTCCTTTATCTGACAGTTCTTTTTTCCCTTGAGCTCTTGTAAGTGCAGCACTAAATTAATTCTTTTGCATCTTACCAATGCTCTCTGGAGCAGTTGCAGTCACATCTTTTGCAGATTTAATTGGCCACTCATTGACTGGTAGATTCAGAAACCTTGGCCCCTGCTGCCACTCTGAATCTACCTCCAAGTGCTTTGGACCAGCCCCTCGCTTCGATGTCCTTTATCTGACAGTTCTTTTTTCCCTTGAGCTCTTGTAAGTGCAGCACTAAATTAATTCTTTTGCATCTTACCAATGCTCTCTGGAGCAGTTGCAGTCACATCTTTTGCAGATTTAATTGGCCACTCATTGACTGGTAGATTCAGAAACCTTGGCCCCTGCTGCCACTCTGAATCTACCTCCAAGTGCTTTGGACCAGCCCCTCGAGTAATAATGTCGGCGATATTCAGTGGTCCAGGTGCCCACCACCAGTCCTGAAGTCGTGTACTGCCTTGGATCTCTCCAATCCTGTTGGCGAAAAAAGTCTGGAAACCATAGCTCTCACGCTGGATTGCACCAAGGATTGTCTGACTGTCGATGAAATGGTACCATTGCTTAACCTGGATTGTGCCATGTTGCTCAAAGTACTTCTTTAACCCTCTGGGGTCTGAGGGTGTTTTGGGCCCTGGAGAAGTTTTGACATGTCCTGACATTTGTGCTTTTTTCAGTTGCTAATAAACATTTTAATGACTAAGTTTAGTAGCACCATAATCAGCACAAGCTGGGCTACAATAATATGTGAGCAGCATGTATGTATGTGATTGTGTTTTTGAGAAAACAACGTTTATGCGTGCTTAGTGAAAAACTAAAATTTTAAAGTCACTGAAATAAGGCCATAAAACACATACAGAACATTGGACTATTGAGAACAGATCTTGAAGTCTAGAATTTTTTCATCAGAATGATGTGAAAATCATCTTGTTTACTCACTCACAGAAAACAATATATTGATTTAAATTTTCTAAGACACTTTTTGTGTAGAAAAGGAATATGCGAGGGGGCGTGAATCGTCATGTATAATGAGTGATTCACACCTGAGAAGACAAAGGCCTGCATAATGAGCTGCATAATGAGCTGTCAGGTGTGTGACTGAGAGGGAATTGCTACAAGAAATAATGAGGAAAAAGAAATGTATCTATTTTTTTGTTTGTAGTTTATTTAGAATATATATAACTATCACATCATTTTGGGAGTGTGTGCATCACATGGTCTTAGCTGTCATAGGCATGTTCACTGCCATCAGAGAAGGTAATTGCATTAGGTTCAGCAGACATGCCTGCTGGAGTTAAAGCCCTTGCAAACCTAACTTTGCTCAGTTGAACATAATCTTCAAAAAGGTCAATGGCATCTTCTCGAAGTTTGTCAGATAATGCAAGGTTCCATGTCTCTTTTATGGTACTACATCCAGGTTTGGCCTCTTGAAATGCTCTTCGGACCAAAATGGCTCCTCTCTGCTTTATAGGTGTTGTCAGACCGACTGGGTCATACAGACCAGAAACTTGACTGAGCAACTCTCGTCGTGTTAGTGGGTGTGGCGTCTGAGCTCTAACTTCCCCCAACACAAGGTCCTGGCCAAGTCTCATTTTTTTCTTTCTCTTTGAAAAGTTTATTCTAATCATGACATGAAACATGTCATCCTCTATGGTGTAGCCCAGGCCAAGAGCTTTGTTGTCCTCATCTTTGAGCTGGTTTGGCAAGACCACCGCCTTTGAAGTTACCTCCTCTTCCTGTCTCCCAACAGGCTCATTCTTCCTACATTGGCCAGAGAAGACCCAAGGCTTCAACTCAAACCCTCCTGCTTTTAGAATTTGCTCCACATTTACTGTGATGATTTTGAGATGGTCTAAACTATTGTGAGAAGTCAAGATGTCATCCACATAACTGTCTTCAAATAACACTCGACGCTCTTCTCTAAAGTGGCTAAACTGGGGAAGATTAGCTGACTCTCTCATGGCGAGCTGAGCAATACAACCTGCTGGCTTATCCCCAATGTTGACCCTAGTGATAGCATACTCGCCCAGTTCTTCCTCTTCGGAGTCACGCCACAAGAACCTGTGTAGATGTACTTCTCGGTCTTCAAGCCAAACTGAGTTATACATTTTCTTGATATATCCCAGAGCAGCGAAGGCACCCCTCCGGAACCTTAGAAGCACCGCACGAATTGGATTTAGGACATCAGGACCCTTCAGCAGGAGGTCATTGAGACTCAGGCCTCTAAACTTTTGGCTGCTGTTCCAGACTAGTCTTACAGGAGTTGTGACAGAATGTGGATTTGGAGCGATGAGATGGCTGATGTACAAAACTGGTCCAGTCCAAGTAAGTAAAGCTCTTTGGACAACTTCATTGCGGCCCGGCGATTGAACATGTCGTGGACCTGAACGGCATAAACAGCTTTCCATTCCAACTCCTTGGCCAGCTGTCTCTCTGTTCTCAAGAATGTGCTCTCAACTGCCTTTCTGTTGTTTGGCAATGTGGCTGGATCTTCTAAACTGCTAAACTAAACTGCTGAGGTTGGATGGCTAATGAATCGGTAGAGGATAAATAGGAGATACACAGGTAAGTTCTTCATACTTCACAACAGCAGTCCTCATGGACCTTGCAAAATGCGTTCTGGACATATGGGCTGAAACTGCAATCTCTTCAAACAGCTCAGGATGGGTACCAGCAACTGTCTTTCCTAATGGCCCATCCCACAGCACGAGGTCTCCCACAATACGGGCTCTCTGAGGAGCTAGCGGACCTTCCTTGTGGCTTATTAACCCTCTGGGGTCTGAGGGTGTTTTGGGCCCTGGAGAAGTTTTGACATGTCCTGACATTTGTGCTTTTTTCAGTTGCTAATAAACATTTTAATGACTAAGTTTAGTAGCACCATAATCAGCAGAAACTGGGCTACAATAATATGTGGGCAGCATGTATGTATGTGATTGTGTTTTTGAGAAAACAACGTTTATGCGTGCTTAGTGAAAAACTAAAATTAAAGTCTAACTAGTAAAATGTGTAAAAGTTATGTGAAAACTAATACAAGTAGTTAATAGTTAATAGTTAATAAAAAAGACTTACTCATGTTTACAACCACTGCTGGATCAAGCCGCTGCATTGTTTTTTCCTGAGGTAATCCAAAACTTCTTGAGGTGAATTCTGTCTTATTCCTCTCAGCGTATGTCTAACCGCTTCAGCATTGGGGCACAAGTAATAGTGGTGGTCTGTGACTCGCTGATCCTTACACTCTGGACTTTTACACAGGAATGAAGTTTTGCAGTGGTCATCAACATCATAAACTTCCAGACATTTCCTACAGCCTCCCAATTTTCTTACCGCATCGTTCTTCTCTGTGAGCTTGAGCAGTCGAAACTTTGTACAAAAGTACAACCTTCTCTTATGCTTATTGTCTCCACAGACAACACAACCTGAAGGATGACTACTTGACTGGTTTAAGGCTCTGGTTCTCGCTTGCCTTGGCTCTATTTAAAAATTGGTGCACGGCCCTTCAAAGAAGGGGTCTTGGCTAATAAAGCAGAAGACTGAGTGAGTGAATGCTCAGTTGAGTGAAGATGAGCCCTTAAATAGTTTATCAACAGTATACATATACATAAATAGCCACTAAAGCTGATGCTTGTACTGATACAGAGACGAGTGATGTAAGCAGACGAGCCCTACAAATCTCATTTACTGTGGAGACACTCTCCATTCAGGCACGGCGGAAAGACTTAAGAGCAGATTAATGTTGTTTGTGAGTCTCTTTCCGAACAGCATTTGGCAGACGAGCCGAGCCTTCAAAGTTCCCTAGTTGTTCTGAAATAAATACTGCAGAGTTTTGTTTTCATGAGCTGAGTATTTAGGGGAAAAAAGAAAACTTTGCCTCATGTCATTCTGAGCCTTTATAATTGGACATGGTGAAGTGCAGGTGGAGTTTGCAGCATGTTTATGATTGCAGGCCTGATCTTTATGTGTTTACTGAACATTGGGGGTGGGTGGCTTCAGATTCTAGAGAGCATCTGATTGGACAGAAAATCAGATGAGAAGCTGAAGTGCAAAATTGATCTGAAATGTTGACCTCTGTTGGTGGAAAAGAGAGACTGTAAATTTTGAATGCTTATATCTTGTGAATATCACTGATATTTGGCATTTTTAATTATCAGAATGAGTTATCTCTAATTAACCTAGCAAACTTTGAATTCAGCTGTGAGATCCTCTGATGTGTGCATTTTTAGACTGCATAAAAATGAGTGTACTCTGTGTAGAAGTCGGTCTGTGTGAATTGAATGCGGACAAGAGAGCTGTCACTAGACACGCTGAGCGACAAACCTTAAATCCTTGATTTCAAATTATGCTGTGCTATATCCAGTTTGCCATATTCATGTCATACTCATTGTTTGCTATATCTGAAAATTAGCACTTCCTTTTCCTAGTGTGCACAAACATACCAGATTACTTAGTGCACTGTTAGCTAGTGTTTACTTCCTTTTTAATCTTTTTTTTTTTTTTGCATTTTTTTGTGCATTTTTTCTTTATTTGTGAAAAAATCTATAATGTAATTACAGAATAAAGAAGTTGCCATCTAAATAAATCATTTTATTTTTTTTATCAATTTGAAATAATTTTTGTCATATTTATTCATATGCAAATGGTAAAATTTAGTAAATATTATGTATATAGATAATCTTAAAGCCCTAGCTTGCAATTTAGGACACGGTGTTCATATTCTGGGCTCATCTGCTTGCCAGTTGCTGTATATAGCATGCATAATCAATAAGGTGTATAGTGAATTTGATCTTTTTTTTTGGTCATTATAGAGAGTGCCCAGAACTTTCAATTTGTTCACATTGTGTTTGTTTTTCTTTTTTTGAGAGGCGATCTAGAATTCATGGCTTGAAACAGATGGAAAATTGACAGTTCTAGATGGAAAAGCAAACATTTTGTCAGTTCTATGGATGTTTTGCCCTTCAGGTCTCCGCGCAAGTCAACTATGAATTAGTAGAACTATTCAACTTGTCAGTGCAACCCCGAATACAGTACACACTAGGGCTGCACGATTATGACAAAAATCATAATTGTCGATTATTCCCTTGAAATTGTAATTGCGATTATTAATTACGATTATTACAATTTACATTGATTGATGTTTTAAATAGCTGTATACCATTGTTTGAAGCAACCGCATGCCATAATTTTGTATAAACAAAAAAAAAAAATAATAATTTGAACACACTCTTCCTGAAAATTTTTTATTGCTTTTCTCGTTGCCGAAAAAGTCAACGATACATTGGTTTGGTTTCTTTAAATAAAAAAAGTTAAAATATGCAATATGCATGGTATAATAATGTTATACTAAAACTAAAATTAAAACAATGGAAAAACTCAAGATAACCTGTAGAAAGAAAAAAAAACTGAGTTTGCCTTATCAGGTATTTTGGCCTAAAACAAAAGCCATAAAAACACTTCAAGTTTTCAGGAATGAACAACACCAAGTTTGACTTTTAAAGATTTTTGACCAGGAACACAAGCCTGTCCAGACTTTCAGGCTTTAGGGATAGTGGTCGACCGATATTGTTTTTTTGACAGCCAATGCCGATATCTTGGAAAGCAGGGTGTATTTAAGAAATTTGAAATCATTTGAAAATGGATTAAAAAATAAATTAGTAAAATAAACATACTTATACTTTAGATGACAAAAGTATTTTTCACAAATAAATAAATATTTAATAAAAATATAATTAAAAAGGAAGTAAACTGTAACCAAAAGAGCACTCAGTATTCTGGGAAGTTTGTGTGCATTGGGAATCATATTTTTTCAAATAAAGCCAAGGTAACACTCATTTTACATACAGCATGCAATGAAAATGACATGAATATGACAGTGGACAAATGCATAAAGCGCAGCATAATTTGAAATCACGAGTTTAAAGTTTTAAAGCATTAAATTCGCACGGACCAAAAGTCACGCAGTGAACACGCAGGTCATATGCACACTTCACAAGACCTCACAACTGGATTTGCAAGGTTTTTTGAATTTAAATGTTCATTAGTCATTCAAAAATTTGTTTAAATGATGTAAATGCGTATTTGCTGAATGCTGATGGCAAACAAGAAAGTATTATAATGTTTGCCTTTCTATTACTAATAATATAAAAGCAATCTTTATAATACTTTTTGTATACATTTTAATTCTTTAATTCTATCTGATTATTAGTAGAGATCGACCGATATATCTATTTACTGATATTTTTCCCGATATTTAAGCATTTTACAATAATCGGATATCAGTTTTGTAATATCGGATTCACCGATAAACGCCGCCATCGTGTGGATGCTTTGAGAATTGCGCACAGGATCGCCATTGCACCGCGTCTGAGGGAAGAGGAGACAACAATAACGGTGTGAACAGGTACTTGATTTACTGTAGTTGGTAAACTTTATTTAACATAACAGCCATTAATTCACAAATTAGATGTATTGCATAAATGCCTGATATGCAGTTTATGCAGCTTGGCTCGAAGAAATAGAGACGAACTCACGAAGTCACGTAAGATAATCCGTCAAGTCCTGTCCCAATAAAGACGTAACTTTGCGTGAATTAAATAATATGCAGCCATGAATAGGCACATGTTGGAAATAAAAGTGCTGAATTTAATTTGCTCTCGGTTGTCTATATGCTCATTGTATCATGAAGGCGGAGTCATGTAGGCTAAAATAATCCATCAAGTCCTCTCCCAATAAAGACGTAACTTTGCATTAATTAAATAATACAGCCATGAATGAGCGCATGTTGGAAATTAAAACGCTAAATTTACTTCTCTCTCTGTTGTATATTTGCATCATTAGTGTCGTGAAGCCGCTTTCATATTGCTGTTCACTCACTGGGTTGATGCTCAGGAAATGCTCCAGCACGGCCACCGCATTTTACCAAAATTTTTACAAAATACACTTGTTTAAAACACCCCTAAATTGTATTAACATTTACTATATAATCATTATTTCGCTAATAAACATCTAAATAAATACATCTCTATGGAAACTAATTTATTATCTCCGCGAGCGATCGCAGTTTGAGTATAGTTCTGTGTAAATGCATAGATAGATTGCACTGTCAGCAGGCATTTCATAATCTAGAACGACAAAAACATTATTAGTAATTCTGATATAACATGCCAGTTGAGAAATGCAATAAAATACAATGTTTTGTTTGTTATATTTCAATATTCCAGAGAATATTATTCAGTGAATTAACATTATCCATTGAATTATTCTTCACTCTTTAGCCTATTAAACAGCTTATAAACCTACTAAAACTGTAGTTTAGTCATCCGCCCGGAGCTGTTTCCATGTACAAATGTTGGCGCAAGCTACATTAAAGTGATTATTACGTTTTGAATATGGATATTTTTATTACAAAAAACGCATCGATTCGCTACAGGAGGCCTTTGTTCACCCCCCAGAGCCATGTGAGACACTTTTTTTAATGGATGGGCGCTTTTTATTTAACTGCTTTTGGACTGATGCATGCAACACCCGCTGAGTGGCATTAAACAGCTTGAAAGATCAAAGACAATTTATTATATAACTCTGACTGGATTCGTCTGAAAGAAGAAAGTCATATACACCTAGGATGTCTTGAGGGTGAGTAATTTATGGGATAATTTTCATTTTTGGGTGAACTAACCCTTTAAGCTTGAATCTGGGATCAATTGCAGAAGCCATGTCAAGCAACTCTTGAGTCTGTGGACCATCATACTTCTCATTCAGGTAGTCCAAGATCTTCTTCTTGATGCATTTTGACAGTTTTGTTTCTCCCTCTTTCTCTGCCAATATTTTGTTGTTGAACAAATGAAGAACAGGCTTGTGATACACATATGATACACTTACATATTGCTCTCCTGAAAGAGCATCAGTGAATTCAGCAAGTGGAGAAAGGGGGTTGTTGACCGCCTCAAGCACTTCTACATCCTGCCATGTGGGGACAATGTGTCTGGCTTTTCTGTCCACGGAGAGAACACAAGAAATGGCACTCTGTTGTTCCAACACCCTGGCAATCATTGCTTGTTTTGAGCCCCACCTCATTGGACACTCAGTCTTGAGCTTGTGTTGAGGTAACTTGAGCTCTTTCTGGGCCTCGGACAACTCCCTCCTTCGTCTCTAGCTATAGGAGAAACACACCACCACCTTTTTGCAGACATTCAGTGCACGGTCAATCGATCCATCCTTCAAAGCATGTTCTAAACACACACACAGTTTACTAAAGCTATTTTATTTACAATTAAAGACAAAATTTCAAATTACAGTAACATAGTACAATTTATATTATAGTTGTAAAAACATGTTTATAGTTTATAGTTCACTTATCAAATAACAGCATTATTACAATATATAAAACACTGAAGTTGCATGCTACACTGTTCTATCACTGAATGCATTCAAATCCAGGAATGGGTTTGAAAACCCCTCGTCTGCATACTATTAGACACAAGTACAACTGATATTGCATGGCATAATAATGAAATGATGTGCACATTTTTAGATAAATAAATATTAAGTAATAGCAGGCTACTCACCAATTGCTAGGTGCAGTCTGTGTCCAAAACACTGGAGTCTGCTTCACTTATTAATAGCAACAGCGCTCACTATATTTGCTGCGCTGTCTGTTGTGACACAGACTTGTTGCTCCTCCTTTAAATCCCAGGCAGCCAGCCCGGATTTCTTTCAATCCTTGAGCAATCGCATCTCCAGTGTGATCTTGTGGAAAATAGGACGTTTGCAAGCATCTGCTTTTGAGTTGAAACTCGTCATCAATGTAATGAACTGTTAGGCTCGTATATGGTTCCATAGTTCTGCTCGACCATAAATCAGTCGGGGTGGAATTGAACTCTATTTTCTGCAGATCTGATTCAATTCTTTCCCGGCATTTTGCATAAAGTGAAGGTAACGCAACTTGAGAAAAATAATTGCGGGAGGGAATGACATATCTCTTTTCCTGTGTGTTTATGAGTTTTTTAAACCCCGCGCTGCAAACTGAATTAATCAGCACCATGTCCTTTCCAATGAAATGCGTGATCGCTTCAGTTATCTCAATCTGCCTTTGGGAACCTGCGGAGAAGCACAAAACAACGATTTCGTGATTGGTGTCTGTGTAGGAGTTCTTGCATCACTTGGTGCTTTTTTCTTCACGGTGAGACACTCCTCGTATTGCACTCTGTGGCTGAATTTTAAATGATTGTATAACTTCGTGGTGTTGTTTGATGGTGCAGAAACAGTTGTTCGACATAACTTGCACAGTATAACATGCTGCTCGACATCATCGCCTGTGAATCCAAAATCATTCCACACCACTGATGATGTTCACAGACAAGCTGTGCAAAACATGCGCAAAATATGATCGTGGTTTTGCGCAGCTTGTCTGTGAACAACGGCTCTGTGTAGTAAATGCTGCTCCACGTGAAAGCACGCACGCGTAGAGATTTACCGCTGATTACAGAACCGGCTTTACTGACGAGATGCACATTAAATATCGTGCGATATTCATCATGCAGCCCTACTGGATGCGAGTTTCTAGACTCTGAAGGCTTTTTAGGTAAAAAATGGATGGTAATAATAGGATCTTTCTTGCTGCAGGATGTCACTCACAACCCATAGTGGCTCTGACTCTTGTGATGTGGTGAATCTGAGCTCTGGTGAGTTGCAGGAGCAAGATCACAGCATTAGTAGTGCCGCTGTTTTATGGACATCAACCCAAATCTTTCCCACTGCATGTTTTGATCATAAATCTGGCTAGCAGATGAAAGTCTGGTGTGATAATTAATTTATTGACTTAAAGTACAGTATGCAATTATGTTTACATGAGTGTTTGTTTACATATAAATTAATGACGCTGACATTTTATCTGATCACGCTGCCTCTGCTCTGTCACCTCGTCTGCTCTCTCCACACACACAGCAGACAGCGACAGGTGAAGTGAAGACGCTGCTCGAGGTGCAGAATGGTGCACATTCACATATAGTGACCTGTTCATACCAAGGACAATAACTGTAATAACTTTAATAATCGTTCTAATTCTATGTAAATAGTGGAGTTCACACCACAACTATAGCGACATTGGCACAGAGCTCTAAAATCACTTTAAGAATGATTTTCCAGCTTATGAACGATAAAAACATTGATAGCCAATCAGAATCTATCCTGCTTTAAAGAGCTCCAGCATTTAAAGCGGCAGACAATATAAATGCAGTGCGTTTATAATAAACAGAATGTTATTGTTTGCAGATGTGGATGCTAATGTAGTTATTGTTAATGTTATCTTTATAGTTGTCAAAATACTACATTGAGAAGGGAGTGATTTAGCCCTGTTATTGATTGTAATGGTTTTATTTTGAAATAAATGCAAAGCAATTGATCACATCTGTGGTAGTACTGTACATCAGCCCTCCTCAACTAACCCCTCTAAGTGCATACTGTTTCCTACAGTAGTGATGGTATGAGAGCTCAGAACACTGACAATGTCTTATTTCAGTCTTGGCACATTAGCCACATGAATGATAGGGAGCCGCTCTGTGTTTAGACTAGAGAAGATCCAGAACATACAGTATAGTGAGATCAAACATTAAATACCATTTCCTCTTGACCGGCGACTAGACCAGTATATATACATGTGCCACTCTATTTGTTTCTGTTGTTTTAATATAGATAAAATGAACATACTCAATAATTAAAGATTCATTTATAGGCAAAGACTGATTTATCGTTGTACTTCGTATAATAAGCATAAAATACAGTGATTATATCAGAATCAGAATGAGCTTTATTGCCAGGTATGTTTTCACATACGAGGAATTTGTTTTCATGACAGAAGCTTCTGCAGTGCAACAGAATGACAACGACAGAACAAAAACACAGGTAATAAAAGAATTAAAAAATAGAACAAGTAAATAAGGAATAACAATATATAAATTGACAATTGTATGTGCAGGTATATTACAATAGACAGTTTTGTATGTACAGGTATATTATGTGTAAATTTGAGGTGTAGATTAAGTATGTGTGTTAGATAAATAAGTGTATGGGTGTATAAATAGTGTTGTGTGTTCCACAGTTATGTCAAGTGTTCATGAGATGGATTGCCTGAGGGAAGAAACTGTTCCTGTGTCTGGCCGTTCTGGTGCTCAGAGCTCTGTAGCGTCGACCAGATGGCAACAGTTCAAAAGGAAGTGTGCTGGATGTGAGGGGTCCAGAGTGATTTTGCTAGCCCTTTTGCTC
>NW_015506702.1:100706-111847 GCF_001515645.1 Sinocyclocheilus grahami
CAGCCAGCTGCTCGACCTCCTGTCTGTAAGCAGACTCGTCACCGTCCTGAATGAGGCCGATGAGTGTGGTGTCATCTGCAAACTTCAGGAGCTTGACAGAGGGGTCTTTAGATGTGCAGTCATTGGTGTAGAGGGAGAAGAGCAATGGGGAGAGAATGTGGGGAGGAGCTCCAGTGCTGATCGTACGAGTGCTGGATGTGATTTTTCCCAGCCTCACCAGCTGCTGCCCGTCTGTCAGGAAGCTGGTGATCCACTGACAGACGAAGGTGGGCACAGAAAGCTGAGTTAGTTTGGCCAGGAGGAGGTTTGGGATGATAGTGTTGAAAGCGAGCTGAAGTCCACAAACAGGATCCTCACATAAGTCCCTGGTCTGTCTAGATGTTGTAGAACATAATGCAGTCCCATGTTGACTGCATCGTCCACAGGCCTGTTTGCTCTGTAGGCAAACTGAAGAGGATCCAGCAAGGGTCCAGTAATGTCCTTCATGTGGGCCAGCACCAGTTTTTCAAAAGACTTCATGATGACAAGACGTTAGAGCCACAGGCCTATAGTCATTTAGTCCTGTATTTTTGGATTTCTTTGGGATGGGGATGATGGTGGAGCGTTTGAAGCATGAAGGGACTTTGCACAGCTCCAGTGACCTGTTGAAGATCTGTGTGAAGATGGGGGCCAGCTGGTCAGCACAGGATTTCAGATAGGCTGGTGTAACACAATCTGGGCCTGGTGCTTTTTTCCTTTTCTGCTTCAGGAAGACCTGACACACCTTGTCTTCACTGATTCGAGGTGCAGGTGTGGGGGAGAGGGGGGTTGCTGGAGGTGTGAATGGTTGTGTGGAGAGGTGTTCAGGGCGGGTGTGGGGTGTTTTTTTCAAACCTGCAGTAGAACTCATTCAGATTGTCTGCCAGGTGTTAATTCTCCACAGTGCTGGGGGATGGTGCCTTGTAGTTGGTGATCTCTTTCAGACTTTTCCACACTGACGCTGAGTTGCTGGAAGTGAACCGAGTCCTTAGTTTTTCAGAATAATTCCTCTTTGCCAGTGTGATCTCCTTTTCCAGTGTGTATTTGGCCTGTTTATACAAGACATTGTCCCCCTTCCCGTAAGCATCTTCTTTGGCCTGACGGAGCTTTCTTGAGTTTTGCAGTGAACCATGGTTTGTCGTTGTTGTAAGTTAGATGAGTCCTGGTAGGACAGCACATATCTTCACAGAAACTGATATATGATGTTACAGTCTCTGTGAGCTCGTCCCAATCAGCGGCAGCAGCTTCAAAAACACTCCAATTAGTGAGGTCAAAACAAGCTTGTAAATCCTGCTCTGCTTCATTAGTCCATCTTTTTACAGTCCTTAATACAGGTTTAGCTGATTTCAGTTTCTGCCTGTAGGTTGGAATAAGATGAACCAAACAGTGATCAGAGAGCCCCAAAGCTGCTCGTGGAACAGAGTGGTATGCATCCTTTATTGTGGTGTAACAGTGATCCAATATATTACTGTCTCTGGTGGGACATGTGATGTGCTGTCTGTATTTTGGCAGTTCACGGGAGAGTCCGGGTGTTGTTGCTCTGTCTCTGTGATCTGATCAGCGAGTTTCTGTAAAGCTGAGCTCACGTGCGTTTGCGGAGGAATGTAAACACTGACGAGAATGAACGAGCAAAACTCCCCCGGCGAATAGAAAGGCTAACAGTTAATGAAAAGCACTTCTAGATCGGGACCGCACATCTTCTTTAACACGGTTACATCTGTACACCACTTTTCGTTGATGTAAAAGCATGTCCGTTGATTCTGCGTCGCGGTCCGCTCTGAACAGCTGAAAGCCCGGCAGATTTAACGTGCTGTCCGGTATGGCGTCATTCAGCCAGGTTTCCGTGAAACAGAGTAGCAGAGTGTGAGAAATCCTTATTTGTCCGGGAGAGCAGAAGGAGTTTGTCCGTTTTGTTGGGTAGAGAGAGCGGAGGTTCGCCAGATGGATGCTAGGCAATGGCGTTCGAAATTCGCGCTGCCTGAGCTTCACTAGGGCGCCGGCTCGCTTCCCCTGTCTGCGCATCCTGAAGCGTTTGATCAGCGGAGCTGCTCCGCCAACTACTATGTCCAGAAAAACATCAGAATAGTCAAAAACCGGTGAAATATCGGGTGGTGTGTACTAGGGCTGTCAAAATGGCTGAAAAACTATATTCGAATTTTGTACTTAAATATTATCAAAATTCTAATTATATTTGAATTTAAAATGCATAATTTCAGTTCGGGTGAAGAAAAGCTTTTGGCTTTTCTCCTGAGGCCACAAGAGGGCACTTCAAAGCATAAGATAACATGACTATCTGCAGGGGGGAAAAAGTGCATAATGTTTAAAATAATGTTTATAAACCAATTATAATTAAGTTGCTTAAACAACTATAAACAAAACAGCATCATGTACGTATGCATAGTTTAATACAAAGGGCGGAAAGCCAATCACACAGAGTACATTTTTCATTTAAAAACATGAGATTCAGTGGGATGGGGAAAAACCCGCCATAAAGTCTCGATATATGTCTTTTTCAAAGTTAAACTTGAATTTATTTTACATGGCTTTCTAAACATGCAGCTCTTTTGTGCGAGACGCGAGTGCAACAATAATAGATGTCCATCTAGAAAATGCGTGAAATATGCGTTGTGTGTGAACGGCTTGGTTTCAGTTTTGATGTAAACAAGGAGTGCGTCTCAATCAGCTCCCTTGCTCTCGAGCTCGATAATCAGTAGATCGTGTACACGAATTCGGCCATTGGTAAGTTCCCTGACTCACTGCACGTTGGGACAGTGATCACTCAAATTCCAGTGACATGATTACGTACAACGTCAATGGACAACATAGTAGAACGTCATCACTGGAATTAATAAACAACAGGCAGGACCAATCTAACATTTATCACGTTGACTCATGTGGTTTATGTTTCCCGCTTCAGAAATGTGACGTTATTTCCGGTAAGGGAGCATAGTGAGCGCCGATACTCCCTAGTTTATGCAGTGCATTGTGGGATTTTTCAGGGAACAAACGTTCCAGTGCACTGGAAGGATTTCGCGATTGAGACAGCCCTTAAAATGGGCGGCTCCATGATCAGTGCCCATACTACTGAACAAGGGAGCTGATAGAGACGCATCCAAGATCTTCTCCACATTGATGTTCTCTTTTTCCGCTATATTTTTAATGAACAACGCAGCAGCACCACATCTAGTGGCTTCAACTGGATAGGCTAACAAAAACATTATAATGCAACGACACTTACATCTTCATCGCATCTCGTGCGCCGCTGATAAGGCTGCCTCCTTAACGCACACCTAAAATTCAAATGCAACGTTTTTGCATTCGAATGTGGATTTTTATTTTAAATTCGACGAATATTTGAAAGTCTAATTTTTTTTGACCGCCCTAGTGTGTACTGCCGAATGTCCAGCAATTCGTCTCTGGTGAAACTGATTGCAGGAATATAACTAAAGACAGGACAAATTAACAAAAACACAAAAACAACTGCAGAGCACGCCACGCCATCATCATCGGTGCCATCTGGAGAGGCCATATGATACAACACTTACACATAGCCACCAACGACTTGTGTCTTCTGTGAATATTATGTAATAAATTGTCACTGTTGCTTGTCAAATAGTCTGTTTTTATTTGTAAGCTGGAAGATCTTCTGTTCCGGATATTAGGGATGCGCATTTTTCAAAAATATTGCATTTGAATATTTGAACTCATAAAAAATGTAATATTCGAGTATTTGTTTATTTAAATGACGTTTAATGAGAAAGACCTTTTTTTAATCAAACATTATTTTTCTCACCATTTCCGAACAATCTTATCACAACAAGCTTATAAATTAAATCCTGTGTTTTTTTCCATTTGAAAACTTTAAAGGAGACATATTATGCCCCTTTTTACAATGTGTAATATAAGTCTCTGGTGTCCCCAGAATGTGTCTGTGAAGTTTCAACTCAAAATACTCCACATATCAGTTATTATTTTGAAAATGCCTATTTTGAGTGGAAGCAGAAACACGCTGTTTTTTGGGCCTGTCTCTTTAAATGCAAATGAGCTGCTGCTCCCCGCCCCCTTTTCCAGAATAGAGCTGCGCCATTACAGCTCATACCTGCTAAAGTCATCTGTTTTGGTTCTGATTATCATATTTGTCGCGCTGAAATCATGCGAGTTTTACCATATGAGTTTAAACTTCTTATATACAGTTTTCTGAGCGCACACATCCGAAGCACACGGACAGAAAGCGGCCACCACACAGCATGTGAGTACTAAACTAAGCTCTCATTCACACACACGTTTACGTTAAAAACACATGAGTTACAAAAACAGTCGGTTATATCTGTGAAGGTAAACTGCTGGGAAATAAATTGCATGTTTATTTTAGATCTGTGTGGCAGCAGCAATATACAGTAAATAAATCAATAAATCCACTGCTCTGTTGTCTCCTCTGAGGCTGGGACTCTAAATAGTGTTATGTTCGTGTCTGTGCTGCCAAAGACAGAACAGTTAGCATGTTTTGCTCAAACTATCGCCATGGCATTAGAACTGGTACACCTTTGTTGCCTGTGAAATCAAAATGATGGCGCCGTGGGTGGAAACTTACAGATTAAGGGGCGGTAATATTATAATGTGATCCCTTTGTGACATCACTAGGGAAGCGAAATCTGACGCGCTCGTTTTCTCAGACACTTGCAGAAAAAGGCGTGCCAAAACAAAGTTACTGAGTTAATCTTTTTCACGTTTCCTTGGTTGGTAGATGCACCGGGGACCTGATTATAGCACTTAAAACCTGGAAAATCAGCTTTTCATGATATGTCACCTTTAAACATTGTGCAAAAAAAAAGTAGAGGAAAAAAGCATTTAAAGGGCTATGTAAGAAAAAGTGAAGACGTCAAAGATCTTGATGAAGAATAACTTTTATTACAGAATAGTAGTGACAAAGTACATGTAGTACCTTGGGTTCAACGGAGTCAGACTGAACCCCGAACATCCTAAGCTCAAACATTTTATACACTTAGAGTTTACCCTCAATGTAAAGGAAGTTGCTCCTGTTGTTACAGCTGTGGTCTGTATGTTAATTAAGTTCTAACAACCCTTTTGTCTGAGGTGGTTCTCAGTGTCCCACACCTGCTTCCATTCTACAATTGGTCACCATTTGCTCAGGATGTGATCATCCCAAGTGATCTACAAACAACATAACTGTTGACTTTCTTCTTCTCTATAATAATTAAGCCATTTTGGGAAATGAGCATGATCAAACATATTGTGGAGTGGAATCTGGGTCGGGGCAGACTATAGATTCTTACAGCTATAAGGCACGTACATATACACTCGAGTTGGCATTGTTTCACATGTTCTTGTTGACAAAAAAAACACATGTAAATGATCGGGTGAAAGTCGGCTCCTTATGCCAGCGCCTTTAGCCAGCTGAAAACAGCAGGTGCTCTTCTGAAAATGCCTAGCTTGAACGCTTGCAAATGCTACGGAGGCAGTTTTTTTTTTCTTTTTTCAGTTGAGACGCTCGGGTTGCTGTGATACAGAATAGCCGCTAAAGTAATGTGGCAGATGCATCACGAACTAAATGCATGCATTATTTTTCATATCAATATTAACTTTTCCATTGTCGTTCAGTCGTAGTACTGGTAGGATGTGACAGTTGGTCAGTGTGGTTTTTGCCCCGCCCCTCCTCCACGGCTGGATGGCTGACTGAAAATTGACAGTGATGAGCGCTGCATTTTGCCCAAAGTTAAACATTCATTAGTGCTTTGTTGTGCTGTTGGTGTCTTAAAAAACATGGCGCTCCCATTGAAAACTATTGAAAAAAATATGCTAGCCTCAGGAAAAAACGCTTTGGTGGATACACGGCCATAGTCTGTTTATCAGGTTAGACCAGTTCAGCCTGTAATCGTGCAAGTAATTAACAAATACATTTCGTATAATAATCAGTCCATTTGCGTGTAAAAAAAAAAATCGCAAATCAAAATGAGGCATGAAAAATCATGATCGGTGCATCCCTAGTTTTAAGAGGTTCAGTTGGAAATAGTGTTTGTAATTTTTTTATTATTATGCTGTCACGGTAATGCTGTCATTGATTTTCAGTGAGTTAAAATTTTTGGAAGGTTGACACAATAACATTGCTACTGCACTGCTGCCTTCAATAAATTCTTCTCCCCTTTGGAGCTTAACTATTTAGAATTATTGTGTTAGAAAAAATCGAACACATTAAGCAAGACGCCCAACAGCTGCTCAGCCAAATACAAGAGTGCATTGACTTCCAAAATGACAGAGCAGCGAAAGCTGACAGTGGGAATTCACACTCAAACATGTCCAGCGGGGCTTTATCACGAATGCCTGGAATGCTTGTTTAGGCACTGCTGGATCAATACTTCAATTAAAGATCTTTTAACCTGAATGAAGCAGTCGATGGCAGCTCAGCCTTCCTGAGACATCAGACTGATTCCATCAAGACTTCAAAGACAGCTTCAATTTTGAGGGCATGTGAAACACTCTGTTTTTGTGTTAGTTGATGTTAGTTGAACATGTGTGCATGTTGGGTAAAAGGAGGATTAGATTGAAGGCATTGTTAGAGATGGATGCCGCTCTGTGTGTCTTTGAGCTGATGGGACTCAGGCTAATGTAATAAAGGCTCTGAGATCAGCAGATACCAGCTGTGTTTGTAGGGCTACACAGCATTCTGGGAAATGCTCTCGAGATGCAGTAATGGAAGGTCATAAACCTCTGTTTGTTTTGTTTAGCTGGTGTGCGGTTTGATTAATATCCACACCATTTAAGATGTTATTTTCTGTCTATTGAATTGTTAGTTCATCCAAAAATTTTAATTCTGTCATTATTTAGCTACTCACCCTCATGAAAGGTTGTGCAAAACTGAATATTAGCGGCATGATAATTCTGCTGATGAGATATAGTGATAAATGTTAAAAGTTTAGTTAATAAGCAAGCCATTTTCACTCTCTTTTTCATCTCATGAGTATGACAGCTAATAGGCGGTTGTTTTCAAACGCTCCCGTGTGTGTATTTGTGTCAGCGCTCTTGTGAAAATTTCAAATTTGGTAAATATAATGATATATATTTTTAACTATATTGCTCAGCCCTACCTTTATATCATTCCAAACCCATACAAATTTAGTTTGAAACATATTCAAAATATAAGCTATTTCTGCCCCTACGTTCACCAGAAATGTTGATGCCATTGTGAAAAGATTCCACATGAATCAAGTGGTTTAATCCAAGTCTTCTGAAGAGACACGATTGTTTTATATGATGAACAAGTTAATCATTTAGGGTTTTTTATTCACAAGTAAACATTGATCAACACACATACATAGAGCTCATCAAATATGGTAGACAGAAGGTTTTAGTGTGTTATGCAAGTGCATTTGATCTTCCACAGGAACCAATGAGATTTGTTCTTGCACATCAAGCATTTCCATATTTGATGATACTAGCACAGTCTCTGTTTTGTTAGGGTGCTTTCACACTAGCACTTTTGGTGCACACCCGGGTTTGATTGACGTCAGAGTTCGTTTGGATGATGTAATCGCAGTCTTCCAAACTCGAGTGTGCACCAGCGAACCGTACCAGAGTCCGCTTAAAAAGAGTGGTCTGGGGTACGGTTCAAGTGAACTCCGGTACGGTTCGCTGCTGATGTGAATGCAATCGTACCAAATCACGGAAGTGAACTGCTATTAATGACGTATTATTTGATAAAAATGTGTGTTTGTGTGTGTTTCACTCACTTTCCTGATGAGCGTGACTGACGCGCCATGAACAGAGAGCTGTATATCTCATTTCTGTTTGCCTTCAGCATTCTTTAGAGCATTTTGCAGTACATTCGTAAGACAGACGTAAGTGCCGTGATGTACCGAAGCTTTGTAAACAAAACGAACGGTTCAAAAATGCAAACATATAAAAGTGCAGAGAGCAATGTCATGCATTTGCCGCTTTCTCCTGCGCCGTCGTTACTAAGCAACAGGGTAAACAGCTGCTGGCTTGATGACACAAACGAACCGCGGTTCGGACCCAAATAAAATAATATGAACGCAGTCCAGCGGGGGCAGGGGGAGGGGGGAACAATCAAACTCGGGTTCGGACCAGGCAAGCGAACCAAGTGTGAAAGCACTCTTAGAGCCTAAACTGTGATCTTTCGCCTTCTCCTCTAGGAGGCAGCATTAAGGATCATCCCCAGCGCTCCCGGCGCTCTTTATCATCCCAGCGCTCAGCGTGCTGGCTCCTCCCCGACCCAAATAAAATAATATGAACGCAGTCCAGCGGGGGCAGGGGGAGGGGGGAACAATCAAACTCGGGTTCGGACCAGGCAAGCGAACCAAGTGTGAAAGCACTCTTAGAGCCTAAACTGTGATCTTTCGCCTTCTCCTCTAGGAGGCAGCATTAAGGATCATCCCCAGCGCTCCCGGCGCTCTTTATCATCCCAGCGCTCAGCGTGCTGGCTCCTCCCCCTCCCGGCGGCAGCGTGCGCTCTCAGCCGCCCCCGTGCACCCCGCGCTCGCCAGGCCTGCGCGCCCGAGCCCATGCCCCCAGCTCCGCGCGGCCCTCCAACGCCATGTGTGTCCCACACACTATGGAGGCGGGCAAGCACAGCGCCAGCCAGGGACAGGGCAGCTGCGCCGGGGTCCCCCTGGAGCCGTTCATTCACCAGGTGGGCGGCCACACCAGCATGATGCGTTACGATGACCACACCATCTGCAAGCCGCTCATCAGCCGAGAGCAGCGCTTTTACGAGTCCCTGCCTTCAGAGATGAAGGAGTTCACCCCCGAGTACAAAGGTAAGACGGATGATCTGGATACATTGCACTCTTTTTAAGGTGGCACCAGGGGTGATTCTAGGATTTTCATTTTTGGGGGGCTCAGCCCCCAATAAGGGTATAATACATATATTAGTGGTGTCAAAATTAGCACGTTAACGCATGCAATTAATTTTTTCAGTTTAACGCGTTAAAAATATTTAATGCCGTTAACGCAGGAGCGGGGCTAGTGTTGGGTGCCCCACTCACAACTGCTGCCTCTGTCTCTTTTTTCTTGATAATTTAATTAGTCTCAGAACTAGGGTTGGGTATCGAGTTCGATACTTTTTAGGTACCGACCGAATTGCCTCGATATCATCGAGTATCGAAAAACGTCTTGTCGTTCGGTACCAAATTTCGATACCTAAGAGGTTAATCTCATCAGCGTCAGTGAGCCAATAAGCCTGCAGCACTAGCCGGTGTGTTCGACTAGAAGAGGTGCGGCGCAGATCGATCATCCGCGAGAGCGATTCGAAAGCGCACGGAGCAGTCTGCTCCGACAAACAACAAGCGACAGACCGGTCATTAATTTCCAATGGAGAGTAGCGCGGGAGCTGTGTGGAGTTCCGATCATATGCAGATGTCCATTCAGACTAACGTTACACGACCGAAAGCGCGTGTTATATGACCATTCATGCAAACTGTAGCATCATGCTACATAAGACAATAAATAAGATTTATATTCCGCTTTTACTCAAAACTCACTTTAAACCACCATCGAGTGTTTGTAATAACTTCCGATTGCCGTCTAACAGGGCCGGATTTACGCATTGCTCAAGACATTGAGCAAATAAATATAACAAACAATAGGGTAAAAAATGACTATAACTATTTCCATGTCTTCCACCATTTTTATGTTGGCTACGGAAATCCTGCTTTCTTTCTCCCAGTCTCTCTCACAGACGCACACAGTGCAGACACGCGGAGACGCGAACAGAAACTTCTTGTCAGCGCTGCACCGAGAATTTATCAGTAAAATAGTTTCACAGCTGAAAAGCTACATGACATTTCTCAGTAGCGAGGTTCATGAAGGAGTTCAACTTAAAGATTCGCTATTAGTGGATGCTGGTGCTGAGAGACGCGTAGACGCAGGTATTAACATGCACTTAATCTCTCTCTCTCTCTCTCTCTCTAATAACCGTAAAAAAGTAATTAGACTGCATTAATAACTACGTTAGCCTGCATATCAATGGCTCAAGCCTCTGTTATCAGCTCTAAAATGACGTTTTGGAATTTGCAACAGAAGGTTTGGGATGAGGTGCTTAAAAAATTTAGTTCAACCCACATAAGATTTCAGGACGGAAACATGTCAAATTTCTTGAAACAAATTATCTGAACAATGTCTTGACGTGTGGTTGTGACTCCAGGCCGTTAAAATTATTAGAGAAATAATGCACTCCCGGAGGTGGTTATGTGGCCACGACTATATGGAATGGTCTTTCTCAGTGCTCAAACAAATTAAGAACTATTCAATTTTTATTGACTGAACGCAAGCGCTTATTCCGATAGAAAACACTGTATCGGTTTCCACTGATTAAGAAATATTTTTGTTTGCTTGGGTGGTAATATTAGGTCTATTATATTAATAGGGAAGCAACTTATATGCAAAGTTTTTGAGTGTTGATTATTAAATAAAGTTAAAGACTATGTAAATATGTGATGCATGGTTTCCTCTCAATAACAAAATAAACACACAACAAACATGACAGTGGTGAGGAAACAGCAGTTCAGGAAACATCTGATCATAGCAATGTAGATATGTTTGCACCAGCTCTGCAGTTCGGCACTCCAGTAAAGTCACGTCACGTCACCTTTATTTATAATGCACTTTATACAATAGATTGCTTTAAAGCAAGCAGCTTTAAAGGGGTCATATGATGCTATTTTAAAGATCATTATTTGGTGTATTTGGTGTAACAGAACATGTTGACATGCTTTAATGTTCAAAAAAACACATTATTTTTCAAAGCCTGTACATTATTGTAGGTCCTCTATGCCCCGCCTCTCTCAAATGCGTCGTTTTCAACAAAGCCCCCTCCTTTGACAAGCGCAGTCTGCTCTGATTGGCCAGCTGACCCAGTGCATTGTGATTGGCCGAACACCACAAGCACACGTCGGAAATGTAACGCCCCTTACCATAATCGCTTCAGCTTTCAAAGTAAATATCAAGACCGAAAGGGCAAAAGAGTCACGTGACAGACACAGTGATGATGCAGTACACAAGCTGCGGTTAAGACAGCTGACGTGCTATGATTTCTGACAGACAGTTCACTCTCCTGTGATGTGACCCTGTTCCCCTCACACACACACACA
>NW_015506702.1:112090-126932 GCF_001515645.1 Sinocyclocheilus grahami
CTGTTCTGTTGTAAATAAATCTTAACCAATGATTCCTAATTGCATCTACTTCCGGAAGGCCAAATAAAGTGCTTTTGCTTTCGCACTGAAACACAGCGTCTCCCTGACATGCTGCATCAACACTACTGCTGTTCCTGAAACCACGCCTTCTTTCTTTGTGTGCACATTTGGGCGGCATTATGCTAATATTTCCACATAGTGACATAGACATGTGGGGGCATGTTAGAACGAGCCGTTTTAGGTAGGCGTGGTTGACTCTTATTTTTTATAAAGAACATCTCTTTGAATTTGAGACTTTAGTCTCTGCAACTTTACAGATCTTCTTTATGCACCAAGAGCTTGTAACACTCCAAAGAGAAAGGAAAACTTGAAATCGCATCATATGACCCCTTTAAAGTGTTAAACATGAAAAAACAGTAACAATTGATTTTCTACTATAAAACAGATCTCTATAAATATGTAAAGAATATGTATAATTCAGTATTTTAACAAATTGCAAAAGCTGAATAATCAAAGCTACTGATTAATCAGTGAAGTGATCAATGTCGATTAATCGTTCTAATAATCGTTAGATTAATTGATTTTCAATATAATCCTTTGTTGCAGCTTTAGAAAAGATGACCCACATTGTGACTAGGGGTGTGTGATATTGACCAAAAATTATATTTCAGTATTTTTTCTGGGAATTTGCTGATAACGATAATTAGAGAATATTTTGTGACATTTTAAAAGATTGATTAAATTCGCTAATTAATTTCATTAGACACCATTTTTTAAGTGTTAAGTATGTTAAATCATAAAACACAGAATCTGGAAAAACACAATGAAAAACAATTTGGGGGGGAAATAAAATGGTTTTCATGGATCCCCTAAATTAGTAGCTTACTCTATGGAATTTAATTGTGCACAAACAGGTTATGTTTACATTCATTCTCAAGGTCTAACAAACGTGGAGAGCTTTAAAGGGGCTATTAACTGCCTTTTTTATTATTTTGTACTGTTCTCTGAGGTCCACTTATAATGTTATCAAGATTTTTACATCAAAAAACATCATAATTCAGAAGTAATGGGCTATTTTCTGTCCTGTTTTGACCCCCTCATCAGAATGCTCTGTTTGAATAGGCGTGGCGGATTGTTGACTCAGAAGTAAACGCCCACTGCTATGATTGGCTAAGGCTGATGATACACGGGGCAACTTTTTGGGCAGTGTTGTTATCCATTCTCAATGTGAAAGTGCCCAAGCAACATTGCTAAAAAAAAGTTGTCGGGCAACTTGATGAAATGTCTGTAACATACTTTGGTTAAAATTCCTCAGTGGTCGTGTAAAACAACACCCTTTTTACCTTGTCAAAAACAGCTCTGTTCACAGTGACCCATTTTGTTGCATGTCTCTTTAAATGATAATGAGCTACTACTCACTCACTCCATCCTTCTCTTCTGTTTTTTGTGTATTTGGTGGCACATTACCATCAAAAACAAAACTAATGCACTGCGTCCTCAGTGGCTCTGATATCGTGAGAAAATGAAGACTCTTATATTCACTTTTACATCCAGCTACAAATCACCTGCATTGCTTACGAGACATTGTTGTCACTACAGTAGGGATGGGCGTATCGATCCGATATATCGATACTGACGCGAGTATCGAAAGTATCGATACTCAAACAAAAAATATCGATACTAAGGTGTGTTTTATTTACCAGTGATTTTGTTAATTTAACAAAAATATAATGCGTACAATATGCATCGAATTGGACGAATAACCTTTGTTAGCGAGTAATTGTGTAGGATAGAACTATTTTCCTGCTCATCTGAACACACGCAAATGTTGCAAGACAGAATCAATACATCACAGAGAGCGTTCACTCACTGCTGACAGTGCATTCAAACAGGGCTACGTTTCCCAAAAGTATCATAAGAAAGCATTAAAGCTTTTGGTAACGGCAGCCCTGAACAATGCTTATCAGAGGACAGAAGGACAGAGTTATTTCACAATAAACAAACTGAAATTGTAGCCTACATAATTTGTGCAATTACAGTTATTTAAATTGAACGTTGAAATATATAAGGCATATTGAATGTTAAAATGCATTTTAAACAAAGTTAAGTGCTTATTATTACCCATTTTACTCTTAGTAATTTAATAATTTAATACATTTCATCATTTAAGTTTAGTGCAGAAACAGCTGCTAGAGCGCGGAGAAAATAGCGGACTGCGTACTACTGGCTGAGGGCGGAGATATGCTAATACAGGACAGCCCATCAGCGGTCATAGGCAGAGCCAATAATCAAAACGGCTTGATAATTGAGACTTTAGTTTTTTGGGGGGATTAAAAAAAAAGGAGTGAATGGATTTTTATCATTGTAGGGTGGTTGTGTTCACACACTGCTAAGACAGATTTATATGCAAACACCATGTAAAAGTGAATTTTGCATCCAATGCCCCCTTTAATGGTAAATTAATATTGTGATAAATATCACAAACATAACCTGTTTGTGCACAATAAATAATATTTTGGCCATATCGTCCAGCCCTATTAGGCAATATGTGCCCCTGTTGCTCATGTTGTTATTATTTTAATTACACTTTTCGGAAAGTGAGACCCTTGAGTTACAAACTCTTCATATTCTCAAAACTGATGCTGCAGTTGAGAGAATTGGTAAATGTTCCTCCATGCTATATTTATTTTCGGACCTGAATTGTTTGTTTAGTTTTTTTCCTCGACGCCTATGAGATTACGATGACATTCTGAGATATGTGGTTTACATAGAAATGAAGTTGTAGACTTAACATAGGTTTGCGTACTTAAAATCAAGCTTAGTAAAAGCATGAAATAGCATCGTTCGGGCAGCCTGTAACAGGCCGTGTGAGCTGCTATTATTCATCTGCAGTGCAAACATGTATGCATGACACTCGTGTTTTAGCATCTGTCCTGTGTTCACCGTCACCACCCCCAAAACATCTCACGTTCTAGATTCACAGCATGCCTTCCATATGAACCGCTTCTCCCTGTGAGTTTTGATGGGGCTAAATGCATGCCGGACATCTGTAACTTCCACTGACTATTTCAGGCCTTGCTAGAGTAACATTGAAGCTTGTTATTTTTTCTCATCTAGTCACAGCAAGATTTATAAATAGACCTGGCCTTATGAATCACATGGCATTGTTTTCAAATGTCAACAGAGTGGAATAAGCACAAACTCTAAAGATGAGTGTTAGAAGAGTTACAGGAGTTTTTGGGGTTAAAATATCATGTCACTTCTTTAGCTAACCTGCAGCCACGGCCAAAAATATATATATAATTCTTTCAGAAGGAAACATGCTTTCCACTCTACAGTTTGCACAAAGCAATCGTCTTCTAAGCAGAAAGAGTGGCCCTTGTTTTATTGAATAAATGTGTGTGCATTAATAATTTAGTCAGATTGTACAGTATTTAATTTTGACTTACTGTATAATTGTGACCATCAATGCTGAAATCCAGGGAATGTTTTAAAATAAGATAGTTTTTTGTAACTGTAATTAGGGCCTTGTGTTTTATTTTTTCCCCAAATTCCATTTGATGTTTTTCTCAAATTCTTCATTAATTTCTGGATTCTGTTTTAATGGTTTAATTAAAATATATTAATATTTTTAATCCATTTTTAATAATTCATTAAAATTTTATTACATTTTTACAAAATTTTTTTTTTTTTTTACAGTAAAAGAGCCCCATGAAATTATTTTTTCATGATTTCTATGTTCTCTTAATTTTTTCTGGATTTATAACTTAAAACAAATTTATTATCAAAAATGGTGGTAATCAAATGAAGGCATTAAAACATGTAAATAATGCAATGTAATTAATATTTGATGTAAATGTAATGAATGTAATGAAATAAAAATGTAAAATTAAAACATGGAATACAATTTGTGTGATACTCCTTAAAAAATACAATTTTAATAAATTTATTTTTTATAAATAGAAGTGCAATGGTATATATTTCTGTTATAATTTCTTAAAACTTTTATTTTGGGGGGCTGTAGTGAAGACCTTTGAATTTCTGCGTGTATCTGACAGTAGTTTTCTCAAATGAAATGGTGAAATGGTGAAAGTGACTCTCAGAGCAGCTCTGGAGATGAAGTTCATGTGTACATGTTCTAATATAGTGAGATAGCACACACTGAAAACATCACGAGCAGTACGCATGGTTGAGTATGTGTAGTAGATGAAACTCTGCCACTCATTCATTTAGACATGCAGACTTTATTTTTAAATAGTATTCTTTTTACACTAGAGTAGAGTCCTACTTTTAATTTATGCATTCAAAATTCGCCAAATTCTGTGACATTCCGCGTTATACAATAAATTCCATTTTTATGACTGGGTTCCATGATTCTGTCCACGTTTTTCTGCATTGCAGAAATTAGCTTTCAGTTAATCAGAGAGATATATATCTGATTTAAAATGACCTCTAATCTTCCTAATCGCTCATTCATAATATCCTTCCATAGGTTTTATTCCCTGTCAGGTGGTCTTAAATTGTTAACAAGTACTTGTGCGTCAATCTTCTTTTTCTGTGTTAACATATCCTATCATTATATCTTCTGCCATGGCATCCTCATCAAGTCAAGTCACCTTTATTTATGAAGCACTTTATACAATACAGATTGTGTCAAAGTAGCTTTAACAGGAGTGTTAAACAGGAAAACGTGTGCTGATAATGCAAGAGCCAAAATAATATTTACAATTCAGTTTTTGGTACCAGCTGAATTATCAGCAGTAAGTAGGTCTTGACTAGGGCTATGGACATTAAAAACAATTTATTAAGGGCTTGAATGCACAACAAGCTAAAATTACACATTATTATTAATCCCTATTAAAACAATAATTTAAAGCATAACCTGGTATAGATTGAGTCTTGAGTCATAATGTGCAATTCAGATGATATCTTTGTTGAATTCATAGCATACAGAAGATCTCAGAGGTTGACAGGTAAATGTTGATATTGCAGGTGTGGTGCTGGTGTGTTTTGAGGGTGACTCTGATGGCTACATCAATCTGGTGGCATATCCATATGAGGAGAGCGAGGGGCTGGACCACGAAGAGTTGTCCGAAAGAGATCAGCCACGCCGAAAACACTCTCGCCGTAGCCTCCACCGCTCCAGCAGCGAGCACAAAGAGGACCGACCTGCTCACGACGGCGACGGCAACGACAAGTGAGAGAGCGCAACAGAATTAACACAATCCATTGCTGAGAGTCATTCTGTATGAAAGCAAACTGTACTTTGGACTGTGGATCTTCAGATGAACAAGTGGTGTCTGATATTAAAACTCAATTACCAACCTTAGCAAAGAACAGTGTTATTTTACTATCACTTTACTATTATAGTTTTTTATTAATATTTTGAATCAGTTTTAATTTTTAGATTTTCTATTTTCATTGAAGTTTCAGCATTTGTTTTTACTTTATTTTAGTTTGTATGATTCATTTGTATATTTAGCTGCTGAAATTGAACATATTGCATTGAAAATGTGATCTCTGTGATAATAACAAAAACAGTGCTTCCTAGCAAGTACTTCTGTCTGAATCAAACTTGTGTATTTGCCAAGCAAACATTCCCATATAAAATGTTCATTTTAAGAGTTTGACAATCACAAAACTTTTTCAGCAGTCACACTTGCACAGCGTTGTTGGTCATTAGTGTGTCTGTGTAGTCTGCAGGAGTTGAAGAGTCCTCGCCTGGACCTACAGATGCATTCGGATGTGCCCTTCCAGATGCTAGACAGCAACAGCGGCCTGAGCTCAGAGAAGATCAGCCACAACCCCTGGAGTCTGCGCTGCCACAAACAACAGCTCAGCCGCATGCGCTCCGACTCCAAAGACAGGAAACTCTACAGTATCCTGCTCTGAAACAGCAGTTTATTCAGAAAGCTCGGTTTGGAAAAAAAGTGTGTAGTTGATGGACAAGTTCACAATTTTACTTTCTTGACAAATGGTCAACTATATTAAATTGCTTGAAACTGCTTGAAATTGTAATTACAATAAAATGCTATTTGACTGAGTAAATTACTTTTTAAGATAAAATAATTTAGAGAAGGTCTAATTACTTTTGCCTGTGGCATAAAATAGGAGAGAGGTCCCCTTCAAAACGAAGTGACTTGAAATTGAAAAACACAAGTTATGGTTGAAACGAGGACCAAAAAAACTGAAGTTATTCAGTCGCTCCATGCATCAACACTAGAAATCATGCATGATGTAAATCTTTTTGCAATTAGCAGCCGCTGTTCTGTCATCAGGGCAACATTTTCCAAAAAGCCACTGAGCATTAAAATAATGAAACAGATCTGTGGGTTTCTCAGAAGCATTATAATTTGATAAGCTTTAATAATCGTTGCAGATCTGCAGGCACTCTGACAGACTCATGGAGGACACCAGCTGGAGATCTGCAAAATCACACCTGAACTTTACTTTTAGGATGCTCACACTTTATGTAGCTTGGCGCTAATGAAAGAATACTTTAGATTCTATTATATTATGTTTAATACATTATTTAATTAATAATTCCTATTAAGGTACAAGTAAAGTATGTTTTAAAATAATAAATCAAAACTGAACAACTCTATGCAGTGTAATTCACCACAGCTGTAAAGTGCTGCAAAAGCTAAAAAAAAAAAAAAACAATACTGTAAAATATTGAAAAGTGCTTAAATTTGACTTCAAGGAAGGTGTACGAGACTGTATAGTGATAGGTGTACAACAGTACAGCCGGTACTGTGGAAAGACTGCTATTATTACCCTTTTTTTTGTCTTGTAAAGGCAAATGTTATCCCAAAAACGTGAGGCAAGCAAGAGTAATTTTCATGCCATGCACAAGCATTCCCGAAGTAATTTGGCATCAGAGAAAATTAGGAAAGTAGAAGCCTTTCTGTCAGAAAAGTGATGATTTTTGCCACGACCCATTGCATTTCCACAAGCTGAGCAACAGGAAGCAGATGTTCACGTCTTTAGGACTCTCATTTGAAATTCTCCAAAATCTTCATTGTTCATAAATGATTTAGTCACTAGAGAGAGAACTGTTTGTTTTTAAGAGAGGTTTTGGCTAGAAATGATAGGCAGGCAGATTGTGATAATATTGCCAAGCTTGTCAAAGTGAATGGGCTCATGGGAATCTAGGAGATTATCAGGAATACCACACTCCAGACTAATCCTTGTCTGTAGTTTAACTTACAGATGTTTTTTAAATGTAGTAAATAATGGATAATTAAATCTACAGCTAGCAGCTCTCTACAAATAAAGCTTAAAAACAGCACTGTTACCACTGCACTTCAAAGAAATATAATGAAGCATTTCAGTAGCAAAGCTGTTTTAGAGATAGAAGTCGCAGGGCAGCGCAGAAAATCAAGTGTGCGTGCTCCTAAATGTTTCTGTGTGTGTGAGTGATTGTGTATTAAGAATAGTTATTAAACTGACTGGAACTACTCTGCTTTAAATTATTTTAACATGCATTCCAGGCAATCAGAATTGAGTATTCAGAAAGACATTGTTATAAATGTGTATATATATATATATATATATATAAATAAATATAAACTTTGTGCATTTTTGTTGCACTCTGTTGTCTATGATTCTTGACCCTAAACCTCCACCAGAATTTCTGCTGCTGGAGAATGTAGTCCATCATTTCGTCTACCCCTGCATCCTGGACTTGAAGATGGGCACCCGGCAGCACGGCGACGACGCGTCAGAGGAGAAAGCCGCCCGCCAGATGAAGAAGTGCGAGCAGAGCACGTCTGCCACATTAGGAGTGCGTGTGTGCGGCATGCAGGTGCGTATGTCTCTGACCCGGCACACGCTTAGCGGAGCACTCTTACAATTAAAGGTTCTTCATTGGCATCCATAGTTTCAAGAAGAACCGTTACCGCCCATAGAACCTTTCCATTGTATTGTACAAAAAGGCTCTTTTTAGTGGAAAAAGGTTATTCAAATTTAAAATGTTCTTCACATTTAGAAAACATTTTTATTTTAAGAACTGTTCACTGAAAGCTTCAGTGGAGAGCCCAGAATGGTTATTTTATGGCCAGTGTGGTTAACCTTGGCCTCATGCAGGTGGCCCAAGTTGGAAACTGAAGATGAGACAGGAATCCCTGACACTGGCAGGAAAACTAATTTCAGAGTAGTCATTTGTATAAAAATTAAGTGAGTTTATGCTTAAAACAAGAAAAAAAATCTGCCAATTGGGTAAGAAAAATAGACTTGTTTTCCCTTTGGACGAAGGTTTTTTTTTTTTTAACCATTGGCAGATATTTGCTCACATAATAATCAACAATTGTGTGTTATGTTCCCTATTAGATTTCTAGGGGCAAAAGGGAAGTAACGTTTTAAAGTAAAGTTTACTGTAGCAGCAGCAAAGAGAAAGGTTTGAATTGTTCTCAGTCCCAGCACTCAGTACACAAAGAAAGACTTACATTTATTTACAATAAAAAGATGACAGTTACACAATTTACACCAGGGCATAAATTTCATCTAACAGTTGGGGGGGACAATAAACAATTTTTCAAGAGCCATTTTTGAAGGGGACACAAATACAGCTAAAATTGTACTTATAAAGGATATGCGTTACGAATTAACACAAGTAGGCAACAGGCAGCGGGTCCAAATGCAGTTCAAGATCCTTTAATGATAATCCACAGAAATAAGCATCCAAAATACATGGAACCACAAGGAGGTAACACTTAACTCACCCCGACAATAGCAGACCTGGGGCCCGTTCTTCGTACGTCGCTTATTACATCCGAGATGATGTCACATCCAAGATGATATCATCGCGCTAATCAGGATCTGGCTAATTCGGTTCTTCGAACGCAGCTGTTGTTGATTAGTATGGCTGGATTGAGTTATGAGATAATTGCGTGTTCATGGGTTGGTTTAAAAGGTGCCATGTATCGATACTCGAAACCACGATCAGCAATGCAACGATTGGCTGGCGGGAAGACAGCAACGTAATGACATCATATAATTAAACAAGACACCTGACAAAACTTGACAAATTTCTGGACATTTATAAAGGAAACAGCCATGCGAACAAAACTACATAAATGTTATAATAGATAAATGAAATGTGTTTTTATTTAAAAAATTTTTACATGATTCCCAATTATTTATATTCACTTTTTGTACAGGCTTTACATTTTTATTTCAATGTAGCAATTAGCAATTCATTTAATTTTATATTTGAACAGATTTGTTACGTGACAACATTATTTAAAGTTTCTTTCTAGATCATGTTATCCTGCGCTCCATCAAGCCACTCCCATAATATCGGTCACCACTCAAATTAATGCACGACTCTACATTATCTGTATAGCATGTGTGTAAGACTCAAATACAATTATGAAGTAATAATTTTATGACGAATAAATCAGTGAGTAAAACTGGCTGTGTCTGTAGTATTAAAGACTACACAACATTATTATATTATCTTTAAATTAATTTTTAAATGATTATTATTTTAAATTATTGTCCCTGGATCAGTAGGATACTCTTGTAATAAAGTTGTGGTGGTAGCGGACAGATTTTTAAGTATCAGTTCTGCTTAAAAAGATGCAATCTAATCCTGTTTACATGAAATAAGCCTGCTCATGAGCAGGTTTAAATTTACGGACCTGTTGCTATGACAGCAACTCCGGGATGAGCTTCGAAGTACCAAATAATCCAAGATCATGCCAAATCGTCAACAATCAAATCCAGCTAACGGAGTTAGCAACGTACGAAGAATGGGCCCCAGGGTTTAATATACACAAACACAGGACCAAACAGGAAATGGAACACAGCTGAACCAGGTAGACACTAATGAAAACACAGCATGATGGGAAATGGAGTACATGGCAGGAAGACAAAACAGGAACGCCCTCTAAAGCCTCACAGTGGTGCAGGCAACCGGGCGTCACAGTATGTATACACAGAGGAAAGCCTTACTACTATTAGTGCAGCAGGGAGACCGTGCCAAATTAGACAACTTCAAGCTGTTGTGGTCGCGCCGTGACACAGCGCTCGTGTCCGTTGTATCCGTCACAGTGTTGCCAAGTCCGCGGTTTTCCTGTGGAATTGGGCTACTTTATCACTGTTGCCGCGGGTTGTTTTTCATGTCCGCGGGTTGAAGCGACCCCAATAACGTGTATTTTAGCCCCCAGAACGTGATTTTTACCGGGGGACCCCTTGATTTGTTTGGGCTAGTTTTAGGTAGCAATTGGGAGGGTTTTGTTTAGGGCTGAACGATTTTGGAAAATAATCTAATTGCGATTTTTTGTTTTTACCAATATTGCAATTGCGATTTAATATGCAATTATTTTTTAAAGCTCTTTATGTTCTGTATTATTCTACAAAGACAAGCTATAAATCATTGTATAGTATGACCAAAACACAGATAGATTAAACATAAATGTTCTTTTCTGTAGGCCAGGCCTATATGTTACGATGACATTAGGTGATGCATGAATTGATATGAATGGCATTTTTATTTAACAACTACAATCACAGTAGTATATTGACTGATTTGTTGAACTTCCAACCTTGTAAGCATGTAATTATTATGACAACATAAAGCACTGACAAATAAGCCTGGTGTAAACATTAATATGAAAGTCAGTAACAAATCACACAAACTAAAGTAGATTGCAGAAATATAAAAACAAATCTGTTGCGTTACCACACTACTTTAGGTAATTCAAAGTCACTGTAATAAACATATGTTAAGATGTGGACTGCACTAAACACTGTCTGGTAACTTTAGACCAGTGGTTCTCAAACTTTTTTGGTCACGCCCCTTTAAACCTATAAAAAAATCTGCCCCCCCCCCTTCCCGAATCCCCATCCCACCTCAGACTACCAAATCATTTCACTAAACATTATGAAAAATGTATGCTTTTTTAATTAAAAAAAACCTACAGGGAAAAAAACACCTAACGGTTATTATTATTATTCTCTCTCTGTTATTTTTTTTTTGTGTGGGTTTCATGCTGTCCGCTAAGGCATAGTACACACACAGGCTTTCCTCCTCACCAAAGAAATTAAACACCGTGTTTACACTGGATGTGAGCGGCAAAATACAGTAGAACCATTATAATCAGTGACGCTGTCTACACTAGATGCACAAGTGTACAATACGACACGACAAAACCTGACATTAAACTGATGCCTCATTCTATTTATGACGTACTGACACAAAGTTAAAATAATTAGCAACGGTCGCTTTATCGCGTCCAGTGTAGAGCTGTTGCAGCGCAACGCACAACTGTAGCGTCCGGTATAGACACAGTGAGTAAAGCCGAGAGCGAGATATGCCTCGTCATATTTTCTGCATTTAGCTTTTAAATGACCAGCACCTGCCTGGGTCTGTGCGACTTCATCTATGGCTTTTCTCTTCGCTTTCACAAACCGATCCATCTCCCATTCTAAGTTATGTCCTTTGGCTGTTTACTGTTTTATTTCTTTTCTTTTTCTGCTGATGGCCCACGCTCGACTTGAAGCAGCGCTGCTTAGACCGATGGGTGTGTGTCATTAAAGTACTGTGAGAGCTATAAGAGAGCGCAGACTTCTCATTATGCTTTCTCTCGCCGTACTTTGATGTCATACACCGATCTATCTTCAAGTCGAACACACTTTGCGTTTTCCATATTGCGATATTATCGCAAATGCAATTAATCGCTCAGCCCTAGTTTTGTTCTACAAAACTTGGCAACCCTTTTTGTCAATTAACGTTATTAGAGCCCGACCGATATGGTTTTTGTGGGGGGCCGATACCGATATTAGGGAGTAAAAAAAGACAGATGTCGATATATCGGCCGATATTCTTTCTGTGTAGGCTATATTATAGTACAGTATAGTCAAAAGTTTGGACACACTTCCCATTCGTGTGTCCAAACTTTTGACTGGTAATGTACATAGAATACAGTACATAGCCTACATAAACAGAATATATATACATAAACACATTTTTTGCAATGATAACTCAAATGTGGTGATCAAACACTTATAATGATGTGACAAACATTGGCCTATGTAGTGGAGGCAGGTGTAGCGTCTGCGTAGGATCATGCATGAGCGTTGGACTGTTTATGGCTTAAAAGACCCCTTTTAGCCTTTTGACATTTGCATATAAATTACAGTTCTGGTCAGAAACTTTACGTTCGTATAGGGGTGTAAATTGCCAAATGGTTCTTCGCCTTCAAGTAAGATTAGAACCAGCCCCCACGAGCATCCTGCAATCTGATTTCAAACACATTCCACAAAGAGCTGTAAATGGCCAAACGAACACACACACACACACACCCAAACTAACACACACACACACAACAGTTAATTCGAAGATATAATCTAAATATTTATTATGAATCATAACCAGTTATAATTCATCATAAATATTCCCCTTTTTAGAGCTAATAAATAATAATAAACGTTACACAGGGTATTTAACAATTTAACAATAAACTTTATTATTCAAAATGAGCCTGACATCAGTGCACTTAACAGTAAACTTCACTTCACTTATTATAAATAACTTAACACAAATAGAACAAAATATATATAACTTGAATTAAGAAATTAAACAAGGTAACTGTGTAGGGTAAGCAAACTACTGCCAAACCAACAGGGGCAGGTTTATGCAGGAAGCCCAGCTTTTCCAAATGTAAACATTTAAAATGAATAAATAATAATAATGAATAATATATTTTTTTAACAAATTCTGTGTTGTGTATTTTCTGGTTATCAAATGAACATGCAGAACATTTGTATTTAAATAAGTCGTTTTGCAGTTTAATATTCACAGACACAGTCTATATATATGTACTGACCTGTTTTTATTTATTCATAAAAAATAAGACAAATTCCATGAAATTCCGCGTTATACAGTAAATTCTGTTTTTATGACTGGATTCCGCGATTCCGTCCATGTTTTCTGCATCGCGGAAATCATAGGGCCCTACTAATGTGGCAAACTAATATGATAAGCTCATTGTGAGAGTAAAGGACGGGGACATTGTTGTTTATTTACTTAGCATTGAGTCTCTCCAACTAGGTGACAACGTAGCGTTAAATCACCATTCAACAGACACAAGCCACCACCGCACTGCCGTCTATTGGACTGCAGAAAGATACTAACTTTTCAATCTGCTACGTTACTGACTGTACTGACGAATTATGCTGACACCGTGTCTGTGCCGCAACAGGACGCGACACAGCGACCTTTGAAAATCATTTGACCTTTATGTCAGCATGTCATAAATAGAACGAGGCATCAGTTTACTGCATCCAGTGTAGATGACATCACTGATTATAATGGGTTCTATTCTACACCGGAAGAGAGCGGCACGGCGTGACAAAATACAATAGAACTTCTATTGTATGATATGATGAATGGATGGCTCATTTTTAACAGCAGATTCAGTGATGTTAGAGACTTTCGTCAAATCCGCCGTCCGCGCCGTTCTCAAGCCCACCGTGTGTGACGCTGTGTGTTTCGTTGTGAAAGCGAAACTACTTTATTTGGTCTTCCAAAAGAAGACACAACTAGAAATCAGTGGTTAAGTTGTATTTACAACACTTTTCCAGAACACTTCAACCCAAATATTCAGATGTGTGCAGCACATTTTATTACAGTTTCCTGATCCTGGTAGTGTAGACTACAATGCCGGTGTCTGTTTCTATAAAGTGGGGCAGTTCCAACTTTGCAAGGACAGTCTGGTGCTTCTGACTCACAGCCTGTAAGTAAATTTTTTATATTTAAAGAATTTGCCACTGATGTGTAGTGTATCAGACCGAATCAGACAATTTAAGATTTGATCAAGAACATAGTTGAAACACGAGGAGCCGAATTCCACAGAGGCCCAAGACACAGGATGTTCGTAAATCAGATCCTGGCACCACAAGCCTGAACCAACTAGCAGCTTTGAGTAGCTCACAGCATTTAAACAAAATAACACTTATTGACAATTCCAAGGAGATTGTCAATTTTGGGGGCAAGTAATCAAGATTAAATTGTCAGAGATGCACAGCATGACCATCACATGTAAACCAGTGACGATCACGAGCTCTTTGGATTGACTTCCCCCACCTCGACGACAAAGAACAGACTGAGATTCTTTACAGACCTTTTAACTTCTGGTCTTCACAGAACATGTCCTCATCCACAGAATGGCACAGAAACTGCCTTTCCATGCACCTAAATGACACTAAAAGGACTTGTGAGCAACTAATCATTTCTATGCATAACTCCATATCATGTAACCCATGCATTAGACTATCACGTTTTAATCATTTATTGTGTATGTATTTTGAATAACTATTGAATAGTTTATAGGATTATATTCATGTTGGGTATGTATGTGTTTGAATATTCTTGCTTGAAACGTTTCTTCCAATCAATTCTTTGTCAAATGTATCATATTCTTGTTATAGAAATCATATCTAAAATTATACTCGGCAAGAGCGGGAAAACTCGGACCGTGTTACTGATGAGATAACATTTGATTTATGAATTGGGAGGAGAAACATCGCAACACCCCGAGCAAAGACGAGATCTAATTGGTCAAAGCACCATTTGGGATGTGTCCAAAAGCCCAGTTTAAATACTCAGGACACCATCAAAATCAGTCCCTTTTTAGCTTTACCTTCGCTTTTTTAGTCATGTCAATTCATCGCTTTTTGCGTCTAGCTTTTAGTTTTTTCGCTTTTAGCCATGTGCTTTCAAGTCATCACTTTTAGCCATGCAGCTTTTTAGTCATAGCTTTGAGCTATGCTTTTTAGTCATCGCCTTTTTAGCTCTTTAGCTTTTTTGGTCATGGCTTCTAGCCGTGCTTTTCAG
>NW_015506702.1:127215-142328 GCF_001515645.1 Sinocyclocheilus grahami
GCAAGTACCTCCAGATCCTAGCTGAACTGGTGCATTTAATATAAATTTTAACCTCATTGAGGAACTCAATGTGAGGGTTAATTAAGTGATTGATAGTTGTTTAGGTCTATGCAATTTTGCACATATTGCTGTAAACTTGGGATTTCACATTTTCATTCTCTTAAACTAATTATTTCCTCACTTTCTCTCTTTTTGCAACTTGTGTGAATGCATGTGTTCATGTGTTAGATTAGTTTATATGTCTTAGATTTATCCAATAAAGCCTTATTTATATTGAAAAGAGAAGTATCTTGTGTTTTGTGCTTTCAAGTTAATGTCTTAAACTGCCGATCTTGTTACTGTGCTAATTAATAGTGTTTTCACTGCAATGGATATTAATATCCAAAATATAGAGTTGATGTTATACGGCCCGTTTAATGAATCGCTGGCCGTCTCAGTGATCAGCCATAAAACAGTGATTCTGTCCAAATTCCCTTTAAAATCTTAAATGATTCCCTTTGAGCTAAATTGACCTGTTTCCCTTACATATGATTCAAACGCGAGTTTTGAGCAGTGTAGAGTAGTGCTTGTTTGTTGTTTCTCCGATCACAAATGCAGACATAGTTTTATGTTTACGCAGCGCAATACGTAACGCAACGCGTAAAAAGACAGTATAAGTCATTATAATCAGTAATTATGTCCCCACTGGATGCAACAAATGCCTAGTTTGTAATGGGTTTTATTGTTTTGTCTTGTCGCGCTGGGACAGGGCATCACAGTATGGTAGGGGCGTAAAATTTGCGTCATACGCTTGAGGTATTCGGCCAATCACAACGCACTGGATAGCTGGTCAATCAGAGCACACCTCGCTTTTTAGACCGATGAGCTTTGTAAAAATCGACGCGTTTCAAAAAGGCGGGGCATAGAGGAGAAACAATAATGTACAGTATGTGGAAAATACTGTTTTTTTTACCTTAAACCGCATAAACACATTTCATTACACCAAATGCACAAAATAATGTTCTTTTTAGCAACATCATATGACCCCTTTAACCTGCAAAAATAAATACAAATAAACAACAGAACTCTTACCTTACCTTACCTTACTTCCTAACTAGCAGGAACAGGAGAAAATGAGAACAAAAGAAAAAGGCACCCATCTCCCTACTACTCCAACACTCAATAGCAGGCAAATGGCTCAAAGCTGTGCACTATACAGCCAAAACACATTTCAGCTGAAGATAGGGATGGCTGACGCAAAACTGACATTTCGACGCAGTGTCGAGATCCCGAAGCATAGATGTTTCGAAACACTGCTCCGAAGTGTGAATCAAAACACTCATGTCACGTGACAACGGCTAAATTAAGCTTTGGTGCGGTTCATAAGTGTTTCAACCGACAGGCGGCAAAATAATTTTTTTTATTGTTTTCAACAAAACTTTTATCAACTTTAAGAAAACTTTTTCAACAGTTTTTTATCCCTAGGACCCATTTCTCAATACTTAGGCCACTGTTCAAAACTCTTCACACAACCCAGTTTGTACATATTGTATATTACAATATTGATTTGATATATATAAAATCTAAAGCCTTTCAATTTCATTACCAACTTTACAAGAGGGGAAACTTTTGAATAATTTCATACTGTAAATATGGACCATGTAACTTATATTACAGTGAATTCTAAAGAGTAGAGAGCTGCCATTCTTGTTTTGTAAAGACATTTTACAAAAGAAAAAAAGGTAACAGTTTAGTTTAGGGACCAATTCTCACTATTAACTAGTTGCTTATTAGCATGCCTATTATGAATATATTGGCTGTTTATTAGTACTTATAAAGCACATATTCTGCATGACCATATTCTACATCCCTAATCCTACCCAATACCTAAACTTAATAACTACCTTACTAACTATTAATAAGCAGCAAATTAGGAATTTAGTGAGGCAAATATCGTAGTTAATTGTTTGTTAATAGCGAGAATTGGACCTTAAAATAAAGTGTGACTGAAAAAAAAAACTGTATAATGCTACCTGTTGTTGGTGTTTTTTATGTCATTGTTTTATGAATGACAAAGTGTGTTTGTTGGGTTAACTTTGCTAGTGAGACATTAGTGAGTTGTGCATTTTGGATGTGAAATGAACTATACTGTGCCAATCTGAAAGAGTTTTGAAAAAGTGAACAAAGTATTGAGAAATGTCTTAGCAATTGTTGAAAAAAAATTAATGAGGTGTAACCATCAAGTAAAATTAGGATTAGATTAGGAACAAATTATCACTATTAACTAGTTGCATATTACTAGCATATCGGCTGTTTATCAGTACTTATAAAGCACATATTAATACTTGATTCTACATGACCATATTCTAGATCCCTTAATCCTACCCAATACCTAAACTTAACAACTACCTACTATTAATAAGCAGCAAATTAGGAGTTTATTAAGGCAGAAGTTATAGTTAATAGTGATAATTGGTCCCTAAACTAAAGTGACCAAAGTAATACATTTTTTTAATAAAATTAATGAAGAAAATATATTTTTAAAATATATTTTAAAAGTCTTTCCTACAAATACATGTTTTTCATAGTAACTTATGTTACACAATTTACGTTGTTAGTGAATGACCCCATTGTACTAGTTACCTTTCTGGCTGTAAATAATCTTTGCAGAAAAAAAAGAAATACTTCTTGCACATATGGACTGAAATGAATCTTTGCATGTCATAATTTACAAACCCGATTCCAAAAAAGTTGGGACACTGTACAAATTGTGAATAAAAACAGAATGCAATGATGTGGAAGTTTCACATTTCAATATTTTATTCAGAATACAACATAGATGACATATCAAATGTTTAAACTGAGAAAATGTATGGAAAATAAGTTGATTTTAAATTTCATGGCATCAACACATCTCAAAAAAGTTGGGACAAGGCCATGTTTACCACTGTGTGGCATCCCCTCTTCTTTTTATAACAGTCTGCAAACGTCTGGGGACTGAGGAGACAAGTTGCTCAAGTTTAGGAATAGGAATGTTGTCCCATTCTTGTCTAATACAGGCTTCTAGTTGTTCAACTGTCTTAGGTCTTCTTTGTCGCATCTTCCTCTTTATGATGCGCCAAATGTTTTCTATGGGTGAAAGATCTGGACTGCAGGCTGGCCATTTCAGTACCCGGATCCTTCTTCTACGCAGCCATGATGTTGTAATTGATGCAGTATGTGGTCTGGCATTGTCATGTTGGAAAATGCAAGGTCTTCCCTGAAAGAGACGACGTCTGGATGGGAGCATATGTTGTTCTAGAACTTGGATATACCTTTCAGCATTGATGGTGCCTTTCCAGATGTGTAAGCTGCTCATGCCGCATGCACTCATGCAACCCCATACCATCAGAGATGCAGGCTTCTGAACTGAGCGCTGATAACAACTTGGGTTGTCCTTGTCCTCTTTAGTCCGGATGACATGGTGTCCCAGTTTTCCAAAAAGAACTTCAAATTTTGATTCGTTTGACCACAGAACAGTTTTCCACTTTGCCACAGTCTATTTTAAATGAGCCTTGGCCCAGAGAAAACGCCTGCGCTTCTGGATCATGTTTAGATATGGCTTCTTTTTTGACCTATAGAGTTTTAGCCGGCAACGGCGGATGGTTGTGTGGATTGTGTTCACCGACAATGTTTTCTGGAAGTATTCCTGAGCCCATGTTGTGATTTCCATTACAGTAGCATTCCTGTATGTGATGCAGTGCCGTCTAAGGGCCCGAAGATCACGGGCATCCAGTATGGTTTTCCGGCCTTGACCCTTACGCACAGAGATTGTTCCAGATTCTCTGAATCTTTGGATGATATTATGCACTGTAGATGATGATAACTTCAAACTCTTTGCAATTTTTCTCTGAGAAACTCCTTTCTGATATTGCTCCACTATTTTTCACCGCAGCATTGGGGGAATTGGTGATCCTCTGCCCATCTTGACTTCTGAGAGACACTGCCACTCTGAGAGGCTCTTTTTATACCCAGTCATGTTGCCAATTGACCTAATAAGTTGCAAATTGGTCCTCCAGCTGTTCCTTATATGTACATTTAACTTTTCCGGCCTCTTATTGCTACCTGTCCCAACTTTTTTGGAATGTGTAGCTCTCATGAAATCCAAAATGAGCCAATATTTGGCATGACATTTCAAAATGTCTCACTTTCAGCATTTGATATGTTATCTATATTCTATTGTGAATAAAATATAAGTTTATGAGATTTGTAAATTATTCCATTCCTTTTTTACTCACAATTTGTACAGTCTCCCAACTTTTTTGGAATTGGGTTTGTATAATAGCAAATGCAAACACACTGTTCAGCCCTGAATATTCAGTTTAAAAGTACTAACTAATCAAAATAATACTATGATATATTCATATTTATTTGGGGTTAATCAATAGATCTGTGGGGCAGCTGTTGTTTGTGTTGGATCTCGAGTGCAGTGAAGAGGTTGATTTAGACTCCAGTATTGATGTGCTCTGCTAATAATTTCAGATCTGATTGCCTGAAATGGTTTTCTGGCATTCTCCAACATTTCCAGTCCTGAAATTATGCATTGATCGCTAGCACGGGTGCATAGACATATTTTCTCGCATATGTAAACCTGCATGTGCAAACTTATTAAGAAGTGATTAATATCAATATATTGCCCTGTATAGGTATGGCAGAAAAACTTGCATTTATGTAAGTAGGTTCTACCCTCCCACCTGTCTGCAGTTTCCACAGCCATTTCTTGAGCCTTTTTCCACATCTGAGATGTGAACAATAGGGATAAAAACAGGGGGACTTCATTTCTCTACATAGAGTAAAGACACAGGATTCTTTCTGCACTCTCTCATTAATGACATTTTGTTATTTTTATTAAAAGTTACATTGTGTGGCAAAAGTCAAAGAAAGTCTTGAAGACAGTATAATCAGACCTTGACAGAATTGAACAGGCGATTTAGTTCTCCTAATTGACCGTTGTAGTGCCAGCTCTGCTGTTCACATTAAAGGTTTTTCCCAGTCATTCAAGCTCTCTGTGTCTCCTGTGTTTGTTCTGCAGGTCTACCAGATGGACACCGGTCACTATCTATGCAGGAACAAGTACTACGGCCGTAGTCTTTCTATTGAGGGATTTCGACACGCACTTTTTCAGTTCATGCACAATGGGACGCAGCTGCGCAAAGACCTTTTTGAGCCCATCCTGCGCACACTATGCAGCCTGAAGGCTGTGCTGGAGCGCCAGGCCTCATACCGCTTCTACTCCAGCTCGCTGCTCATCATATACGAGGGCAAGGACCCCGAGTCTGTGAACGCTGGCTGGCAGAAACCCTCAGAGCTGCCATCAGAAAAGCAAAATCAGGCCACACCGCTTGGGTCTGTGGAGAGCCCGCCGGCCTCAGAGCCCCACACGCCTCCTCGGATGCTGAGTGTGGATGTGCGCATGATAGACTTTGCCCACAGCACCTTCAAAGGCTTCCGGGATGACCAAACGGTCCACGACGGACCTGACCGTGGCTACGTGTTCGGACTAGAGAGCCTCATCAACATTTTGCAGGAAATCCGCAAGGAGAACCAGTAGCCGAACCCACTGCTCCTTCAGTTGCCACCCAGCAACTTCATGCAAACTGTTGACATTTTCATAGAAAAACAAAGATGTTTGTAAAAATTGCACATCGACTCAAAACTAAAGGCGTGTTATAATTTGAACCGTGAGGGATCCGTGCACACAAGAAATGGAGGTGACCTCTAGCTATGAAGGTATGAAGGTTCTGCTGTCAGAAAAGAAATGGCTCAACAGAAGATGGTTTCAGTTTGTTTGTCACCTGTATTCATCGCCACCATGTGGCCCGCTGAAGCACTGCAGGAATGAACTCAGGCCTGTTGTCAGGGTCTCTCTTAGAGAGTGTGTGTGTGTGTGTGTGTGTGTGTGTCACATTTCACCTCAAAATAAGAAAGATGTTATATTGCATAAATAAAGCCTGTTTTAGGACCTTTAAGATTTTTGTGACATTATTTTCATGATAAATTTAGCCTGAAAGCATTTCATCCCAAATTCTTATTATAATGCAAAACATTTTATCCAGACACACATTGTTTTAAAACAGAATAGATAAAATTGAATACAACAAATTCCATCATGAATTGTACTTTGCCACTATAAATACTGTATCATTATTTGTTCACATCATACTGTACTAATGGGACTGATAGGGAAGATTAGTTATAAAAATAATGTCACCATGCAAAAAAAATCTTAATGGTTTTTAAAATATTTTCATGCAATGTTGTTTTTTCTTGTAATTTGTTTTATTTTCTTGGGTGGGGGAGTGTGAAATATAAGATGTTCTTGTACTCAGTATTTCTCCAGGAGTTAAAAAGGGAGTAAATTCAGCTCAGAGCAGTTGGTCAAAGCTTTACTGTAGGAGTCGGGAGCATTTAAAGGAGGTTTTAAACCACTCATCTCTGATGACAAGAGGATGAATCCGGCCCTGTGGCAATAGGTGAATTCACAGCTTAGCTATGTGAGCCTATTTAACTGCTCAGATAATGCTTTTTTATTTTATTATAATTATATTTTAGGCTTTTTGGTAGCTATCTTACTCTGTACATTTAAAGCAGTCATTACATGTTAAGAGTTTTGACATTTTTGTTGTCCCCCTCTGTGATTGAGCAGTCGTAGGGGTTTTGGTGGGATAGTGTATTTGTAGTCTTGAATTTAGATTACCCTTGTGTTACAAAGTCTTTCCCTGTCAGTAACGTGGTTATAATTGCAGAGAAACGCCTCACTGTAAAATAAATAAATAAAATAAAATAAAATAATTTTCTTAATCTGTCAAAATATTTAAACATACTTAAAAAAATCACCCTGAAAAGCAAAATTGTGTAAGGTATAAAGACTTGTTTACAGATATTTTCCCCCTCTTGATTTAAAAGTAAAAAAACATTTTTTTTAAAAGATACATTCTTGTACAAGTCTTGATATTTAAAAAAAATTAACTTCTCTGATTTTTTAGGCATATTTAGATATTTTTGTTGAAAAACAACATAAACCGACTGATTAAGAAACTTGTTTTAGTTAGTGCTCACTAACATCTGCACTGTACATTTTTATAAACACATTACAAGAGCATGATTTTTATTTTTGTTTCATTTTGTGTCCGAGTTATTTCAAAGAGTTGTCTTTTAATTACACCGATACACTCTCAGAAAAAAAAAGGTACAAAAGCTGTCACTGGGACAGTAACCTTTCAAAAGAACACCTTTGTTCCTTAACCATAAAAGGTGCATTTTAGTACCTTAAAGGTACAGATTTGTACTTGAAGTGCACAAATGACCTAAATGGTATATATTAGTGATCTTTTGAAAGGGTACCACCACAGTGACAGCTTTTGTTCCTTTTTTTCTGAGAGTGTATGCAGTGACATCTGCCCACCATCAGCAAATGTAGCAAGATTGGTTTCTAGGTTTGTTCTTGTGAGTCCCATCAGCAGTCTCCTCATCATGACACCTTCAGCATGTTCTCTGTCTAGATGAAGCATTTATTGCACTATGGTGTCATCCTTTTACTGAAAATGGACACTTTTCTTCATTCTCTGGGAAACGGACATCGTATCTGCCCGTAGTAGCACTTGATTCATTCGTCTTGTCCTACATTGATTGACTTTGATCACGTGTATAAATAATAAATCAACATTATAAAATAAGGCATCTATGCGAAGTTGTGCCATAGGGATGTGTCTGTATTTAGACGTGTGATTTTGGTCAATAGCCATAACTGGGATATGGAGTGCTTTAACAACTGTTTAACAAAGTCATCCGATCATTTCTGTAACCACTGAAGGGAAATGTTTGAAGGACAAATGCCACATGTATGATGAGTTCTCTCACAATATACATGAGAAATGTACTCAAGTTACGTTTAATTTCTAACATGTTGGCGTCATTGATTAAAGTGTAGCTGGTTTGTGTAACTAAACCTTTCATTTGTGTCGACACATGAGAGAGGAACGCAGATTCATAGATTTGGCATAAAAAGAAAAAATGATTACCCCTCATCCTGAAAATAATCCTTTTTTCTTTATTGTTGTTGCATGGATGGATATTTTTTTAAGATAAAATAATATGACAACTTTGAATGTGAGCTATAAATTATTTAAAAACAGTTGTCTTGTCTCTTTAATATTTTGTTGTTTTGATTTGACCAAATAAAGCAGAAAGAACAACCACAAACATTCAAACCGCAAGTTAAAAAAATTACAAAAAAGTTTAAAGGGGTTATATGATGGACTTTGGAGTGTTACAAGCTCTTGGTGCATAAAGAAGATCTGTAAAGTTGCAAAGACTAAAGTCTCAAATCCAAAGAGATATCTGGTAACACTTTTTATGAAGCCCGTATTTATAATACATTATAAGGGTATTCTTAAGGCATTATAATGAATGCGTGATGCATTATAAAAAAACGTATGTTATATCAACTCATGAATAATCATAACAACAATTATAATGCATCATAATACTTATGTATTTGTGGTTATAAATTTAAGAGTCGGTTTGAGGATCAGAGACGGGCACAGAAGGCTAGTGTCGCCGGCTTGCACTCCTCCCCCGCCCGCGGGTAGGGATAGGAAGAATCACGGGTGATAAAAGACCTAAGGGATGTGATCCAGACAGGGCATCAGCGCTTTTGTCCGGATCAGAGTGAAACCTCAGTATCCACTCATTTCCTTTGGGGGTCTTACATCTGCCCTTATCTTCCCCTTCCTAATTCCCCTGTAACCACCATCTCCACCTGACCGAGGTTAGGTGGGAATTTCCTGCATTACAGTCTCCTATGCTGGACCTATTATGTTTGGTTGGTTCTATGCTTCATAGTGGCCACCTTACTGATGGTACGGACCAGAGGCTTCTTCGGACAGGGCTCCGACGCGGGAACCATGGTGTGCGAGTACGATCCATTTAAAAATATATATATATATGTGTGTATTTAATGCGCTGGTGCTTGTGTGTATAACCCTTCTGCTAACTTTCTTTGCAGTGTTTCTGTGTGTTTCTGTCCCTTTCTAGGGTAGGTCCTCGGTGAGCACCCCCTCTGCTGGATTCAGAAACCGGGTGCTCGACTTGCAGTGTTTATCTCCCTCGTCGATATACAGTGGGTACGGAAAGTATTCAGACCCCCTTAAATTTTTCACTCTTTGTTATATTGCAGCCATTTGCTAAAATCATTTAAGTAATTTTTTTTCCTCATTAATGTACACACAGCACCCCATATTGACAGAAAAACACAGAATTGTTGACATTTTTGCAGATTTATTAAAAAAGAAAAACTGAAATATCACATGGTCCTAAGTATTCAGACCCTTTGCTCAGTATTTAGTAGAAGCACCCTTTTGATCGAATACAGCCATGAGTCTTTTTGGGAAAGAGGCAACAAGTTTTTCACACCTGGATTTGAGGATCCTCTGCCATTCCTCCTTGCAGAGCCTCTCCAGTTCTGTCAGGTTGGATAGTAAACGTTGGTGGACAGCCATTTTTAGGTCTCTCCAGAGATGCTCAATTGGGTTTAAGTCAGGGCTCTGGCTGGGCCATTCAAGAACAGTCACAGAGTTGTTGTGAAGCCACTCCTTCGTTATTTTAGCTGTGTGCTTAGGGTCATTGTCTTGTTGGAAGATAAACCTTCGGCCCAGTCTGAGGTCCTGAGCACTCTGGAGAAAGTTTTCGTCCAGGATAACCCTGTACTTGGCCGCATTCATCTTTCCCTCGATTGCAACCAGTCGTCCTGTCCCTGCAGCTGAAAAACACCCCCACAGCATGATGCTGCCACCACCATGCTTCACTGTTGGGACTGTATTGGACAGGTGATGAGCAGTGCCTGGTTTTCTCCACACATACCGCTTAGAATTAAGGCCAAAAAGTTCTATCTGGGTCTCATCAGACCAGAGAATCTTATTCAGGTGTTTTTTAGCAAACTCCATGCAGGCTTTCATGTGTCTTGCACTGAGGAGAGGCTTCCGTCGGGCCACTCTGCCATAAAGCCCCGACTGGTGGAGGGCTGCAGTGATGGTTGACTTTCTACAACTTTCTCCCATCTCCCAACTGCATCTCTGGAGCTCAGCCACAGTGATCTTTGGGTTCTTCTTTACCTCTCTCACCAAGGCTCTTCGCCCCCGATAGCTCAGTTTGGCCGGACGGCCAGCTCTAGGAAGGGTTCTGATCATCCCAAACGTCTTCCATTTAAGGAATGGAGGCCACTGTGCTCTTGGGAACCTTAAGTGCAGCAGAAATTTTTTGTAACCTTGGCCAGATCTGTGCCTTGCCACAATTCTGTCTCTGAGTTGAGAGCTGGGTTTGTGCTCCCTCAGCTAAGGTAAATTATTGCTAGCTGTTCCACCTTTGGAACATGTTGTAGGTCGAGCTCCCTCTCGATTGAGAGCTGGATGTTTGCTCCCTCAGCTACAGATTTACTGCTAGCCACTCCAGCATTATAACCCTTAAGATCGAGTTGATGTCACGACGAGGCGTTCCCCATAGCGACCCCTAGAGGACGCAGTGTCTCGTTCCCTACTCAGGGAACCATGGTTACATAACTAACCTGAGATGTTGTTTCAGGGTTGGCATCATCTGAGGTCCTCTGAGGGGTTGACATCATCTCTTCTCAGGTGTTCTGGATCCAGACTGAAGCTTGTGTAAATTCTAGTTACCACGGGATGTCAATCCCAGCAAAATCAGAGAAACAAATAGAGACATAATTAGTGTAGCTTCTGTTCCAACCAAGTAAAATTGATTTGTTTAACCCAAACTAAAGAATAATTATGTGCATTTGATCAGATATAACTGCAGTACACGATTATGAGATGCATTATTTGAATGCTTGGCCAAAGAGATGTGTCTTTAATCTAGATTTAAACAGAGAGAGAGTGTCTGAACCACAAACGTTATCAGGAAGGCTCCAGAGTTTGGGAGCCAAATATGAAAAAGCTCTACCTCCTTTAGTGGACTTGTATCATGGTAGATGGATTGTAGCATGGTAGAAGACTAGTTAGGTACGCAGGAGCTAACCCATTAAGGGCCTTATAGGTAAGTAATAATATTTTGTAATATTAATAATAATAAAGGTGGATGCTGCACACTGGTGGTGGTTTAGGAGATTCCTCCTTCTATGTAAAGCGCTTTGAATGACCAGAAAAGCGCTATATAAATGTAAGGAATTATTATTATTTTGTAACTGATACGGAACTTAATAGGTAGCCAGTGCAGACATTGTAAAATTGGGGTAATATGATCATATTTTCTTGACCTGGTAAGAACCATAAAATAACAGGAAATATGAACTGAAATGCTGTCATTCAAAAGCCATAACGTTTTTAAGGGTAAATTCAAGACTTTTCTCTTAAATCAGGATGCATTACTTGAGAAGCAAAGTACATTAAATATACAATAAAATGTACAATAGTCTTGTTTTCTGTGTCTTTGGTCATTGGTAAGTTTATGATTGAAACCACAAAAAAAATCTGCTAATGGGGTAAGAAAAATCAACTTAATTCAAAGAAAAGTGTTTATACCTCAATTTTGTTCAAGTTTTCAAGACTTCATTATACAGTAGAAGTGCTGCCTGACATTTTCTTCCAAAATGAGAATTTTCATCAGGCTCCTACATTTGTGTTCAGTTATTTCACTTTAATGCTGATGAAAAGGATTTATTCATTGCCATTCAAATGAAATTACTGAACATAAACATGGGAGCCTGATAAAAATGCTTATTTTAGAAGAAAAATGTCAGATGGCACTTAGGCTTACACTGGCACAAAAAATCCGATCTTTCGCTCACATCTGAGCACACGAATTTGTTGCACACGAGTAAACACAAAAACCCGCACAAGATCCGATTTTTTTGCATCCGATCTGAGCCACTTCCAAATGTGGATTTTAATCGGATACCTGGACATCCGACCTACGTCTAAACACACATATCCGATTCTCCACAGAACTCCCAATGCGAGGGCGACACATTTGCTCATAAAGATTTTTAATGCCTGTGTTACGAGATTTTTGGTTTCTGAGATATTCGGTTTCCGTGGGCGGAGCAAACATGAATATTCATGAGATATTACGCGTCCTCATGCGCGTCTGATCGTGAAACTGAGAATCTCAGTTCCGCTCCATCTCAGAATGTTTAGTGGATTATTTCATAAAGGTATCAGACCTGTGTCTAAACTATGAGCTTATGTCTAAACTAAATTTGTTTAGGCTACCTTCTTATTGTAGTTTTATTAGTATGTTCGTTTTGTGCAGTCATTCATGACAATGAAAATGTCAGTCATTCACTTCGTGTATGGATACGCAACCCTTATCTATCGTGCATCCTATATTGATTTCAGTTCGTTGCGGTAGCTTTCTATCTTGCGATGCTAAAACTAGGACTTTATTGGTTGTTATCCGTTATTGAATACAGCACTGCCTGTGGCATCTGAAATAAACATGTAGAAATGTATCTATGGAAAAATACGTTTGTTTGTAAACTATCCTGATGTGATTGTTTTTACGTCTTGTTAACTTGCAATCAAACCGCAACTTTTTGTTAATAAACTAACTGAGACTAATAAGCCTATTAGCCTTTTAAGACATCACACAAGATTGAAATAAATGTCTGTACTTTTATCATGTGTTTCACTGTTGTGCTGGATGAAAAGCATTTGAATAAAGCAAATTACCATGTAAAGGTGTTGCAGTAGTTTGTCTACAATAAGTATTGAAATAGAAAGTAAAAATATAGATTTTTTTGGTACATCTGCTGTAAAGTAGAAAAAGAAATCACAGCCTTTTATGAAATAGATTCAACAACCAGTTTGGTGGTGACAAAATTCTATAGAAAAGAAGAAAAAAAACTCAAGATATTATACATAGTCATGACATGCATCCATAAATCCAAATTTAAAGAATTTACCCGATTCATTTAGGAGGCGCTGGCCAATGTCCTCACGCATGACCGCAATGTTTTCAGGATCACATGGGAAGTTCAGGTTTCCTCCTGTTAAAATGGCTTCTGCAAACTTTAAAAAAAAGAGAGAGAAATGAAAACACAATGAAAATAAGGCAAAAAACTGCTTAATTTATTACAGCTACATACTTTGTACACAAACACTCCACATGAATTGCTGCCTGGCTGTAAATTGTGTGGTAAAGTCACACATTTCCATGTAGTGCCCTGAAATCCCTTGTGGTCCATGAAATCCCTTTGAGAGAAAGAGAAAAAGAAAAAAGAAAAAAAACCTTTATCAGGTTCATCACATGTAGTTTATTACTCCCACCTCACAGCCTTACAGCAGTGAACCAATTTATTGCTGCCTTCACCAAGGGAGTTCATATAAATAATCCTTCCTTGTTGAGGATATATCAACTACAAAGAGATTTACAAGTTTACAAGTTTACAAGGTACAAGAAAAAAAATGGATAGAAGTCAGGGAATGAAGCAAACCAGGAGTGTCCAGTGGTGAGTCTCATTTACAGACCCCAGCAGCAAATCATATTTTTGTAGATCTGTCTATATGGGCATACAAGTGATTACAAGATCAATACACCAAGAAACATAATATACTTATGGTTCTCATTTTATCAGGATTGGTATACAGTTTTACCCTTTTCATTAAACAGGCCTTGCCATTCCACATTTTTGTCATTTGGAAGGAATCAATGACAAATGCATGCCCTGCATAACTTTTTGCAAGACAAGCAAGGTATGCATTGATAACCTGCAACAGAAAAAATAAATATCCACAATTTTACCCCAATGTGATAATGTCAGTATTATGATGCTCAAATGGAAGCAACCAACCTCACTTTCAAGCTCCTCTCCAGGCCTGAGGCGCTCGAGATCCATAGAAAAGAGTTTGAATGGACCTATTTTGCTCCAGATTCGTCCTCCAATTTTACCTGCCCAGATGTCATGTAACACTAAACAAACACAAAGAGGCAATGTTAAACTTTTTATTCAAATTAGTTTTAAAAAATGTAAAGGAGGCTACATACAAGTAAGCTGGGAGGCAGAAGGCAGGGAGGAAGCAGGCTTTGAGGCAGCAGGCAGGGAGGAAGCAGGCTTTGAGGCAGCAGGCAGGGAGGAAGCACCACTAGCTTGCTCAAAGTTCTAAGGAGAAGAAAACGAGAAAATAAACATTAGGGACCTGTTAATCAATTACCAAAAGTGTTATAACTGAAAAAAATATTATTTCTAACCTCTGAATTGTGCCATTAAGCCTCTCTACCAATCCATTCGTTTGCAGGTGGTATGGTGCACATAAGCTCCTGCTGATGCCCAGTGTTTGGTACACCTCTAGATTGATCTGTATATACAAGACACAAGTTTTATTTTTAGTTGGGCAGGAATTTCATTAAAAGAAAAAAGAAAAAGCTCTTTCAACAGAATCACAAGGATTAAAATATATAAAAAAAAGACTAAATACTAACCTGGTTTACAAATTCAGTGCCTTGATCTGTTAGTAGCCTTTTAGGGGCACCGAATTTATAGAAAAGTTTAATTATGCACTCTGTTACCTCCTCTGCCCTATTAGACTTCAGTGGGAAAGCCTCACACCACTTGGTAAAATAGTCTACCATAACGCAAATGTACTGGTAACCATCTTTTGTTGGTGTGAGCTTTCCCACCAAGTCCATACCCACAATCTCCCATGGCTCTGCCACCTGAAAAACATTCACATGTTCAAGTCCATTGCAACAAACTGCAAATTTCTATCACACAAACAAAACTTACCTCAATTGGGGTATATTGGGTTTGGTTCTTTAGAGAACGTTGTTTTTGCTGGCAAGCTGCACAATGCGTTATCTGAAAAAATTATTTTCTAACTTTACTTAATTGGTAGGCTACTATACAAGTAGAAGTGTACGAACACATGAAATTGCACTCACCCATTTTTTAATGTCCACAGACATTCCTGGCCAATAAAACCTTCTGCTCACTGCATCCAAGGTTTTATGAATGCCACAGTGAGCCCCTGAGCCCCTATTGTGCAACTCCATAAAAATGTATTTGGCCTTCTCTTTTGTGCAGACTACTTTGGCCAGTGCACCTCCCTCCCTCCCTCCTACATAATGCAAAACTTCATCTAAAAAAA
>NW_015506702.1:144575-149787 GCF_001515645.1 Sinocyclocheilus grahami
TGTTTCAAGTTGACATTTTAAGCTTAATACTATAGAAAAGCACTAAAAGTTTTTCAGTTAGAGTGTTTTCAGCTTGTTTATTTTCATATAAAAATACAGCATGCAGTTGCATCAAACAATGGTAAAAACATAATTCAATGTAAATTGTGATAATCGTACTAATTAATAATCGCTATTACAATTTCAAGGGAAGAATCGACAATTATGATTTTTGTCGTAATCGTGCAGCCCTAATTATGACTTATAAAAAAAATGTTGTATACACAGTGCAACACATGATCAAAGAACAGATGTCACAGGTTAACACAAGTATAGTTACAACAACTTTATTTGGCCACTGATATTTTTGAGGACATTATTGTCAGTCATTGCCAGAGGGACCAGTTTTGAACCTTCCATAAGAAGTAACTGAAGATTAACTTCAGTGACTGTTAGCTCAAATCATTCAGGTGATCTGGAATTTTGGTTTCACTTATATTTTATTTTATCTGGTAACATGAAAAAAAAAACATCTAATTAAAAACATAAATTACATTTTAGTGCATGACAATCACAACAAGAGATGGTGAATGTTGGACAGTGTTGAATATCATAATCAGCATAACTTTTGGATCCTCATACTCTGTGATTTTACTCTATTAAGCCATTTAAACACCGTTAAATTGCATGAAGATATGATGCATAAATGCTTTTCATCCAGCACAACAGTGAAACACATGATACAAGTACAGACATTTATTTCAATCTTGTGTGATGTCTTAAAAGGCTAATAATCTTATTAGTCTCAGTTAATTTATTAACAAAAAGTTGCGGTTTGATTGCAAGTTAACAAGACGTAAAAACAATCACATCAGGATAGTTTACAAACAAACGTATTTATCCATAGATACATTTCTACATGTTTATTTCAGATGTCACAGGCAGTGCTGTATTCAATAACGGATAACAACCAATAAAGTCCCAGTTTTAGCATCGCAAGATAGAAAGCTACCGCAACGAACTGAAATCGATATAGGATGCACGATAGATAAAGGGTTGCGTACACGAAGTGAATGACTGACATTCTCATTTAGTCATGAATGACTGCACAAAACGAACATACTAATAAAACTACAATAAGAAGGTAGCCTAAACAAATTTAGTTTAGACATAAGCTCATAGTTTAGACACAGGTCTGATACCTTTATGAAATAATCCACTAAACATTCTGAGATGGAGCGGAACTGAGATTCTCAGTTTCACGATCAGACGCGCATGTCTGGTAATATCTCATGAATATTCATGTATGCTCCGCCCACGGAAACCGAATATCTCAGAAACCAAAAATCTCGTAACACCCGGCGTGCTGTATGCATTTTATTGAGATGGAAACTTTTTATTGGTAAGAAATTGCACATTCAGGAGCTGGTTTTCAACCCCCGCCCCGTGAATTTTGAAAATACAACAGCTAAAAGCTACATATATTTCTCAGCAATGAGGTGATAACTTAGCAGTTTTTGTAATTAAACCGACAAACTTGTTTGCAATGCTTCACAATCGCTCGCTTGCACATGGGTGCATGCGTTAGTTCTGTCTCTCTCTCTCTCTCTCTCTCTCTCTCCTTAATTCGAATTAATTTCAATAAATATCATCTTTATTTCACTAAAGAATTCTACCGCTAACGAGCTGTTGATAAAATAGTCTAACAAATTAAAAGTACCGTTATTTTCCGGTCTTTATCCGTTCAGTCAGATTTTGTGCTGCAAAAAATCCATGACAGACGTTGTCCATGCTGGCAAATAATAATGGCCATTCGACGTGAATTATATAAATAATTTTAACGGCCATTTAAAACCAGAGGGTCTACCATGTGCATAGTAAAGCGATCACTGCAGACAATCCTTTTGGGTGGGAATTAATGAAACAGATATCGGATACCAGTCGTGTCTAAAGTGAATGTAAACAGACGTGTCAAAAGATTGGATCTGTGCATTAAGACTTGCAGTGTAAACGCAGCCTTAGAGGCTTTTGCATCTGAACTCTTCCTTTGCATCTCAAGTAACTGGGTCTTGATTTGAGAATGTTAAGATATTTATGCCATAAAACCATACAAAACTACTGAGCAAGTTATTCGTTTTTGCAATGCATGCAACATTTGATACCATGACTTAAGACGTTTAAGACCTTAATTTGTACAAGGCTGAATTAAGACTTTTTATGAACTTTTTAAGAATTGCAGAAACCCTGTTTTTGTGAATATTTGTATTTTGACCGTTTTATTTACCCAAAATGGACATGTCACAGCATTATGTCTATTTGGAATAATGAGTTTCAAAGAATGACACCGTCAAATCATTACTTTCTATTTGGTGATGAAAGATTAAACAAATACTGATTCAAATGATCAAATATATGTACATTGTGACATGGCTCAGAATATTGTGAAATTCCGACTGGGGTGTTTTGAAAGCATAGATATGATCTGTCATGAGACGCTGTCGTTCACAAGGTTTCAGTGTGAGGGTTAAAACAATCTAGTCATACTTGTTCTATGAATTTAGTTTGTGTTGCAACACAGAAAACGAGCTGCTAATTTAACAATGTAACATTTTGATGTAAAACTGGAATAAGTTTGTTTCACATTTGTCCATCGGCTTTGATGTCTGTATTTGTGTTTGCTGAGGTGACCGTATTAGATCAATTCTTATTCATTCATGCAATAAATACTAAAAGACCTTTATGTATTATGTCCCACATGCCATTTACCTTTTTTTTTTTAATGATACTTCAGCCTTCATCACGTGTTATTTATAAGGAATGTTGTCAAGCGAGAAGAGTGTGTTTTGGTTGTGAAATGAAAACCTGTTTTTTTCCTACCTCTACACTGGTTTTGGTCAAAAACAGCCGGAGCTTCAAAGAGACTGTGAGTAATCGTTATATAATAACCACAAAAATAAGGTAAGACAATGTAAGGAATTTCTTTTGCAAGATATTAAAATACAGAATTTTATTTAATATATAGTGTTCAAAAGTTTGGAGTTAGTTTGATTTAAAGAAATTGCAAGGATACATTAAGAATGTAGCCTTTAAAGAGACTTCTTTCAAAAACACGACAAATATCTTACCTTTGTCTTCCATAAAATAGTAAGGAGGTCAGTGGTGCCCCAAAAGTGTTTGGTTACAAACATTCTTCAAAATATCTTTCATTTTTGGATGAACTATTCCTTTAATGTCAGTAAAAATCTAAATTAATTTTGGCTTCAGAGCAACCATGGCGTTCAGACTCCAGGTCAATCTTGCAAACATGAGTGACGCAATGCAATGGGAGGCTCTGTAGTGCTCACTTCTGGCTTTATCTACGAATTTGGACATCGCTACCTATGTGGTTAATACTAGAGTTTATTGTCTACTGAGTTATGTATTTTACAGGGGCCAAATTCACAAACAATCATTTTCTTTCCAGTAGGAGTCATCCTAAGAGATGCTGGCAGACATAGCAGGCAGATAGTGTCTTATTTAACAACAGTGTATGTCATAGCTATATACTTCCAATTTAAAAGGGCACGCTCATAAAATATGACATCATCCTTAGTACTATCTACACCCCTTATTCTTACATGAAGTAAAACTTTTGTTTTATGAATAGGTTTCAAGTTGAAACTCCTTTCTAGGAACTCCTGAGAAATAATTCTTTGCGAAGTGATGGTTTCTGAGGGATTTTTAAAAGTCCTCAGAAGGACTTCTTAAACCCCGTTCACACCGCCAGCGACTGCTTCACTGCATGTCGCCAGTGGCTGGTGGTTGGATCGCTAGTGGGCATTTCTACTACTACTACTACTACTACTTGTCAGAACAACGAGTACCACCACATGAACACAGAGACATCTCATATATTATAGGGAAGCCGCTGACCGCTAAAATTAGCTTCTCCTTCATGTTTACCTCGACACTGACAGACATTAAAGAGTGGTGGATGATGTGGGCTCCACTGACTTCCCACCTATTGGATGCCACTCGAGAAAATCGCTTGTCGTTTGCACAAAGTTAAACTTTTCTCTCGTGACTCCTATCGCTAGACACTCCTACGTTCTGTTGCCAACGGTCACTGTCGCTCATGTTGCCAGCTTTCTTTTGAAATGAATGGGATCCTGTCGCTTTGTCGGTGCATGTCGCTGGCGGTGTGAATGGGGGATTTAAACTCTCCTGGGTTTAAGGGCTACTTTTAGCGTCAAAATGCTTCATGAATTAGTTAGATTGAAACACCCCTTGTTTTTAAGGGCAACTTTTAGCATTAAGATTTTTTGTCAAGTGTGCAAGTAAACTGTAAATGAAATGTCTTGGTAAGCTGAAAATTATTAATTACAGTGACAAATTACAGTTTAGTTGTGGAGAATTTTGTTTTATTTTTCATCTGAGTAGTGCAATCTTTATACTTTTGTGTTTCCCTATAGGTATTTGAGGAAAGGCACGGAGGATACTGGCACTGCATTGCAGGGCTTTCTTTTAGTTGGCGCCTAGGACAAGCAGACGCTCGTTATGTACACTTCACTCTTAACAATACGAATATTCTGCTCTTCAAGACTGGCAGAGAGACAGCAACTGTTCAACATATTGCAGTTATGCATTGTGAGAAGCAATTTCAACTTTTACAAAAAAAATTGTATTTAGTCAGTGTAATACAAGCTGAGATTACTCAAACAGCCAAGTAGATACCTATAAATGTAAAGCAGCTATTAGCTGTGGGAATATTAGCTTTTTAAGATTTTTAAAATCCTTCTATGAGCCTACTTTTAAAGTGGTTTTAAAATTAAGGATTAAAATATAATTGTTTATGGCATCACATGGTTTTAGTTTCAGTTCAAACTGTGTCAATGCTGCATATCATAAGATGCCTATTTTACAGATGTAGACAAAATAGAACATGTTTTACTGTGGGGTTAGAATTGCCTCTTTATTCCAAATAAATAAATTATGATCCACAAATAAATGTAAAGAGATTCACAAACATTAAACATGTTCACAAATAAATGGAATGAGATCTGTTAATGACTCCACATGTTCTTGCCTACATCTACATTACATTAGTTTTGGTCAAACACAGGATTGATTCAGACACCGTGAGTGAATCGTCATATAATCAACACCTAAATAAGGAAGTGTAAGGAATATTTTGTGATATATAATAATAATAATATGTAATGTAATATATATATATATATATATATATATATAT
>NW_015506702.1:150448-155343 GCF_001515645.1 Sinocyclocheilus grahami
GAAGAGTGTGTTTTGGTTGTGAAATGAAAACCTGTTTTTTTCCTACCTCTACACTGGTTTTGGTCAAAAACAGCCGGAGCTTCAAAGAGACTGTGAGTAATCGTTATATAATAACCACAAAAATAAGGTAAGACAATGTAAGGAATTTCTTTTGCAAGATATTAAAATACAGAATTTTATTTAATATATAGTGTTCAAAAGTTTGGAGTTAGTTTGATTTAAAGAAATTGCAAGGATACATTAAGAATGTAGCCTTTAAAGAGACTTCTTTCAAAAACACGACAAATATCTTACCTTTGTCTTCCATAAAATAGTAAGGAGGTCAGTGGTGCCCCAAAAGTGTTTGGTTACAAACATTCTTCAAAATATCTTTCATTTTTGGATGAACTATTCCTTTAATGTCAGTAAAAATCTAAATTAATTTTGGCTTCAGAGCAACCATGGCGTTCAGACTCCAGGTCAATCTTGCAAACATGAGTGACGCAATGCAATGGGAGGCTCTGTAGTGCTCACTTCTGGCTTTATCTACGAATTTGGACATCGCTACCTATGTGGTTAATACTAGAGTTTATTGTCTACTGAGTTATGTATTTTACAGGGGCCAAATTCACAAACAATCATTTTCTTTCCAGTAGGAGTCATCCTAAGAGATGCTGGCAGACATAGCAGGCAGATAGTGTCTTATTTAACAACAGTGTATGTCATAGCTATATACTTCCAATTTAAAAGGGCACGCTCATAAAATATGACATCATCCTTAGTACTATCTACACCCCTTATTCTTACATGAAGTAAAACTTTTGTTTTATGAATAGGTTTCAAGTTGAAACTCCTTTCTAGGAACTCCTGAGAAATAATTCTTTGCGAAGTGATGGTTTCTGAGGGATTTTTAAAAGTCCTCAGAAGGACTTCTTAAACCCCGTTCACACCGCCAGCGACTGCTTCACTGCATGTCGCCAGTGGCTGGTGGTTGGATCGCTAGTGGGCATTTCTACTACTACTACTACTACTACTTGTCAGAACAACGAGTACCACCACATGAACACAGAGACATCTCATATATTATAGGGAAGCCGCTGACCGCTAAAATTAGCTTCTCCTTCATGTTTACCTCGACACTGACAGACATTAAAGAGTGGTGGATGATGTGGGCTCCACTGACTTCCCACCTATTGGATGCCACTCGAGAAAATCGCTTGTCGTTTGCACAAAGTTAAACTTTTCTCTCGTGACTCCTATCGCTAGACACTCCTACGTTCTGTTGCCAACGGTCACTGTCGCTCATGTTGCCAGCTTTCTTTTGAAATGAATGGGATCCTGTCGCTTTGTCGGTGCATGTCGCTGGCGGTGTGAATGGGGGATTTAAACTCTCCTGGGTTTAAGGGCTACTTTTAGCGTCAAAATGCTTCATGAATTAGTTAGATTGAAACACCCCTTGTTTTTAAGGGCAACTTTTAGCATTAAGATTTTTTGTCAAGTGTGCAAGTAAACTAAATGAAATGTCTTGGTAAGCTGAAAATTATTAATTACAGTGACAAATTACAGTTTAGTTGTGGAGAATTTTGTTTTATTTTTCATCTGAGTAGTGCAATCTTTATACTTTGTGTTTCCCTATAGGTATTTGAGGAAAGGCACGGAGGATACTGGCACTGCATTGCAGGGCTTTCTTTTAGTTGGCGCCTAGGACAAGCAGACGCTCGTTATGTACACTTCACTCTTAACAATACGAATATTCTGCTCTTCAAGACTGGCAGAGAGACAGCAACTGTTCAACATATTGCAGTTATGCATTGTGAGAAGCAATTTCAACTTTTACAAAAAAAATTGTATTTAGTCAGTGTAATACAAGCTGAGATTACTCAAACAGCCAAGTAGATACCTATAAATGTAAAGCAGCTATTAGCTGTGGGAATATTAGCTTTTTAAGATTTTTAAAATCCTTCTATGAGCCTACTTTTAAAGTGGTTTTAAAATTAAGGATTAAAATATAATTGTTTATGGCATCACATGGTTTTAGTTTCAGTTCAAACTGTGTCAATGCTGCATATCATAAGATGCCTATTTTACAGATGTAGACAAAATAGAACATGTTTTACTGTGGGGTTAGAATTGCCTCTTTATTCCAAATAAATAAATTATGATCCACAAATAAATGTAAAGAGATTCACAAACATTAAACATGTTCACAAATAAATGGAATGAGATCTGTTAATGACTCCACATGTTCTTGCCTACATCTACATTACATTAGTTTTGGTCAAACACAGGATTGATTCAGACACCGTGAGTGAATCGTCATATAATCAACACCTAAATAAGGAAGTGTAAGGAATATTTTGTGATATATAATAATAATAATATGTAATGTAATATATATATATATATATATATATATATATTCTATATGTAGCATCTATATTATATATCTTCTTTTGTGTTTCAGAGAAGAAAGAAAGTCAGATTTGGAATGACATGAGAGGGTTAGCAAATGCAAAATGCATAAATGAAAATGAGTAAATGATGACAGAATTTAAATTTTTGGCTCAACAATCTCTTTAGCACTTAGTAGGAGCAACAATGATGTTTTAACAAAAACCACTAAATACCACACCACTCAAAACCCACAGTAAACATACTCACACACACACACACACACACACACACACACATACACACAAAAACCACACACTGACACACTTGTGTTTTGCGCCAAAGCTAACTAAACGCCCAGCATTAGCGAGCTGATCTCAAGCGTGACATCGCGCAGGAAAGACCAAACCCCAAAACACTGAGTCACTAAATCCACTTTAATGAGGAGGAGAGGATGACAGGAACAAGCACTGGAGAAAAATAATTTCTTAAGGATCAGATACCATCTAAGACAAGCTCACACACACACACACACACACACACAGCCCCGCTTTCAGAGACCTTTAATCAGTGAAGATTACCAATGAAAACAGGGCAGGACACCAAAGCAGCCAAAACCCCATGAGAATGCTCGTCTTTCTATATGTAGCATCCAACAGTTTGGAGCCAGTATGAAAGTTAAGTGTATAAATTAGCTTACTCAAATATTTCAAGTGAAGAGCAATTAAAATGTATGTGTACAAAATAGAAATCTGCTTGTTCTCAACTTTTAATTTTCTTAACTTGACAATTGTGAGGTAATCGTTACTAGGGCTACAGTCACACTCATAAGAAGTACCGTATTGACCCGAATATAAGATGATTTTTTTATGTCTTATATTCAGGGTCTAGACTTTGACATGTCAATAATAGACCCACAACAATAGGTGGCGCCAAATACGCATAAAATGAGTGTGCCATGAAATACGTAATGTAATGCGTGTTGTAAAGATCGCGAGTAAAAACAAAAGAAAAAGAAAACCTTACAGCTGCATGAGTCGTGACTGTCACGTTAGCCTGATGGGACCAAACTCCCTTTGTGATTTTAAAACGTAAGACAGTACCCAGATTTGAAGACTACAGTAAGATTTAACTTCTACTGTTAATAAGATTTTGGTAGGCTACTATTAGATGGATAGCCTAAATGTCCTAATTCAGATGGGCTACTTTTTTTCAATGGTATATCAAAAAGTGTATATTTTTTAAATGTGATTGTTGGTACATTTTACCAGTTTTTACCATACTTTCAAAACAAAAATTAAAATAGGAAAAATATGCAGTATGAAAATAATTGAAGACAACATGCGTTTTACTGAGAAAAAACAAGATTTGGTTTTTAAAAACCTTTTCCAAAAGGTACATCTGGAAAAAGGGGGGTCGTCTTATAATCAGGGTCGTCTTATATTCGGGCCAATACGGTAGTTACTGAATAGGTTGTTAACATGCAGCTAGGAAACTAGACTATGAATGGACAATTGCACAAATTTACCATTTGGCTGTGAAAAGCATTTCCATGAGAGTGCTTCATCTTGTGAAAACACATCTTAAATACAACTTAGCTTCCCGGAAGACTGTAAAGCTTGTTATTGGAGGTGTTAATATTTTGGATATGAGGTGTAACAATTCTTACATAAGAAAGTGTATTACCAAAACCCAGCAAGCAATTTTGCATTTAAAAGATGTCTAATAGCTGTCTAAAGATGTCTATAGTCTAGACATCTAGGCTAAAACCAGGCTAAATCTGGGCTGTCAGTGAAGGTTAGGGTTAGGGTTAGATTAGGTAATCACAAGAATTATGGCAAGCCGTTTTGACTTTTATTCCTTCACAGGATATGAATTCTTGATATCAACAATTAATTTTTCACTAGTTAAAATGTTAATTCTTGATATCAACAATGACATAATCACTCGCAGAAATCAAATTCTTGATATCAGGAATTAAATTTCAACTAGTAAAAACATCTCAGGTTACTTATGTACTGCGTGCTCTAGGGGTCGCTATGGGGAACGCCTCATCGTGACCCGTGTCTGAAGCATACATTTAAAAAAACACAAACTCGTTGGCCAGCGACAGCCATGACGTCACTACCAGTGCGACTATAGTATAAATAGGCACCAAGAGCACAAATCATTCACTTCTTCGTCTGAAGCTTGCGTGACAAGAAACCTAGAGGACGCAGTGTCTCGTTCCCTACTCAGGGAACCATGGTTACATAAGTAACCTGAGACGTTCCCTTTCAACGGTATACCCACGCCACCATGCTGAGGGGAGTGCATGCCAGAACCATGGCGAGCACTAAGTACCAACTCTACCATATTGCTATGGGAGTTTCCCCTGGGACGTTAGATGGCTGCCAGTGACGTTATTCCCTACGGCCAAAGGCCTAGGCTACATACTCCAAAACAGTTACCTGTTAGGGCCAGACTTCTGGGCCCAGGGTAGAGCTCAAGGCTTGGAATCAGGAATAGATTCCTTTAAGGGAATA
>NW_015506702.1:155461-156553 GCF_001515645.1 Sinocyclocheilus grahami
GAAAGAAAGCACCATACTCACAATAACCCTCAATGGTGAGGGGAGCGATGCTTCCAGAGTGTGTCGACAGAGCCACACTAGTTGAGTGGAGCCCAAGGTACCGGGGTCTAATCAACTCAGAGAAAGGGATCAAGATTAATAACGCGTAACCTTTACCATACAGGATTTTAGAAAAGTTTTAGAAAAGTGTGCAAAGCATAACGTGCACACTTACCCGCTATGTGGATTTGTAAAAAAATGCGCAAAGCTTAATGTGTGCACTTACCATAGTATTTGGATTTTAGAGTTTTCCAAGCATCTGTTTACAGCACTGCCCGAGACAGCATTACACAGGAAGGTTCTCGTAAAACCACCTATACCTCCCGCTCGATGCCTCAGCAAGAGGGGATATCCTGGTGATAGGGAAACCCCTCAAGGCGACCCAGATACGGTAGACCAGTCAGGGTAGCATGAAAGCGTAACCCCAGCCCGAACGTCCAGGAAATTTTTACAGTGACACGCCGGCAGCCTGATGATCACAAAGGCTCCCGCAGAAGCCTGTGTTATGGCCGCGTGATCCAGGAAGTATGAAACCAAAACCCGGCTTTTCTTACCATCTGGACATATATCGACAACTGAAATAAACACTGCAAGTCGAGCACCTGGTTCTGAACCCAGCAGAGGGGGTGCCCATCGTGGACCTACCCTTGAAAGGGACAGAAACGCACAGGTCCCGGGAAACACTGCAAAGAAACTAGCAGAAGGGTTATACACACAACCACCAGCTCATTAGATACACACATATACATATTTATATATACATATATTTAGACATGGATCGTACTCACCCACCATGGTTCCCGCGTCGGAGCTCTGTCCGAAGAAGCCTCTAGACCGGACCATCAGTAAGATGGTCACTATGAAGCCATAGAACCAACCAAACCTAATAGGTCCAGCATAGGAGACTAATATGCAGGAAACTTCCCACCTAACCTTGGTCAGGTGGAGAGATGGTGGTTACAGGGGAATTAGGAAGGTGAAGATAAGGGCAGATGTAAGACCCCCGAAGGAAATGAGTAAATACTGAGGTATCACTCTGATCCGGACAAAAGC
>NW_015506702.1:156689-167966 GCF_001515645.1 Sinocyclocheilus grahami
GAAAGGGAAACCCCCCTTGAAACTCATTGGCCAGATCCACCTGCGATCCCCACAAGCTCATTCCCTTCCGTGCCTCAGCAGCGGCGGGTCCTGAATCGCGGGAAGCAGATGGCTGCCCCTCTTTCCTCGAAAAGAGAGACAAACGAGAGCGGAGCTTTTCCCTTGGATAAAACGCTCGCAGTGCACGCCGATTGGCCCCTCGGAGGCATCGCGTGCGTGCTCTTCGCCCAAACAAATAACGCATAGATCGTGTGTGTCATCAGATGTTAAACAACGTCAACACAGATGCACATATCCTTAAATGCTTTGCTAGTGCTCGCCATAATGAGATGAATAGAGATCGCTTACCACAGAAATGCACGCTTCAAACAAAACAGTCAATGAAGACGAAGAAGAGAATGATGTATGCTCCCGGTGCCTATTTATACTATAGTCGCACTGGTAGTGATGTCATGGCTGTAGCCGGCCAACGAGTTGGTGTTTTTTCAATGTATGCTTCAGACACGGGTCACGACGAGGCGTTCCCCATAGCGATCCCTAGAGGACGCAGTTTGAAATTCTCATGAAAGGGAACTATCATTCTTGATATCTGTAATTGTATTTTCACTAGTTAAATGTCCCCATAGGCTGCGATTTAAATTCAATTGTTGATATCAAGAATTTATTTCTTTCTAGTTAAAATTTTCACATATCAGAAATACAATTCTTACAAGTAAAAACCTTTATTTTTGATATCAGTAATTGCATGGTTACTAGTGCAAATGGCTATTCTTGATAACAAATATTGAATTGGTACTAGTAAAAATTTTTGTTTTTGATATCAGTAATTCGACATATATCTTTATTATTAACCAACTATCCTATACTATAAATAAAACAACCAGTTGCTTGGTAAACTATATATGTATTGGACATAACATACATGAAGTTACACATACTATTTTGGACATTAATTTATGAATATTAATTTGTTCATTAATTATGAATGTTAGAAAGGCTGCACTAAACCTTGTTCATTTAAGTGTTAACTCTGTTGTTTACATTTTAATTGTTTAAGTTTTATAAATATTTATTTATTTATTTGTAGATGTTTCAACAAAAGAAAAGGAAAGGCTGCACTAATTGTTTACATTTTTATTTTAGGTTTTAATAAATATTTATGCATAATAAATGTTCATTTAGCTTCACCAAATTTCTGCATGTCTCTCATTTACTGTAATTACATGTATTATATCCATAGGCGGAAATCCCAGGGGGATCGGGGACTTTTGCAGGGCCGTGCACAGGAGGGTGGCCCGGTGGCTAGAGCCACTGCCTCTTTGCCCTGTTACGTCCTGTAGACGTATTTGTAAAACGTGTGATTATGGGAGTGATATCATCTATTGGGCATGTTACGTGATGCATATTTGCTCTTTTCTCTCTCCGTCTCTCTCGCTCTCTCTCCCTGTCGCAGACCGCTAATTGGGTTCCAGCTGATGCTCATCGTCCATCAGTGCTGAGTGAACGCCACAGAAACCCAAGAAGTATAAGACAGCAGAGAAACAAAGCTGAAGCGCTGACGGCAACACGCTTCATTCTTTGCCCTGATCCAGAACTGTTCGCTGTTGTTCAGCTCAGTGCGGCCGACTGCGGTCTTTACCTCTTAACGTTGTGAATAGATTGCTCAATTGCAAACTATGAGAGAGCATGTGAACGCTACGGGCCTATTTCTTGTATTGATGTTTATTTTGTTTTACTCTTAATTTTTGGTGTAAATACTTTTTTTTGCTTTTTGGAAGCGTTAGGGAGAGGGTGCCATTTTCTTTGAACTTGAGATTTTGCCTATGTTTATGTTAGTCAGGGAGTAAGGTATAAGACTGTCATTTATTTATTTTCATTTGTTTAGGTTATTTAAAGCTTTCGTTGATAGTTAGAGAGTTTCGTTTGTTATGTTGGCCTTGTCCTCTCTTGAAGATTTGCTTCCTTTTATAATTATTTTGTTATTAATAAAAAAGCTATTCGTTTGCGTTTGGTGCTTTTCTGGATCAGGGGATTGTTGTGACCGTCAGACCCTTTTTTTTTTAATTAATTTGTTACAGCCTCACTTACCCCTAGACAAACAGGGAGACTTGTAACAGCCCTCATCGGCTGAGGTGCCCCTCTCACCAATCACCCCAGCTCAAAGCTGTCTGTTCCTGCTCCGTTAAAGATCTGCTGATTCCGCTAATCCGCTCCGTGTTTTCCCGCCTGCTCCGCAGCATCACTCACGATCTGTGTGCCGCTCCGTGAAGACCACAGTCCCCAAAGGTCGTTGCATTAACAGGTAGATGCATTACAATCCACATTACAGTCAGTGGATGATTCGCTGAATTAGTCATTTGGTAGTTTGTTTTTGTATTTCTGTCGGTAATGATTTGCTTGATGAGTAATGAGTCTTTTAAAAGTGATAACAACAAAATATTGTTCTTAGAATTAGAATGTCTAATCAAATTATTGTACCCGGTCTAATATAAATTATACAAAATTTGCTGTTGTTGGCACACTTTGTAGACCAAAAAAATTAAGACGGAGAAAGAAAGAGTGAAGGGAGGCTGCTAAAGGCAGTTCAACATTGCACACACTAATTCAAATCTCCAGCAAGCCAGCAGGTAAATATATCAATATATCATCATATAGAAAATGTATCAGTTTGTCACACTTTAATTATTGTAATTAAGTATATTTCTAGTATTAGTATTGATACTAGTAAACTATAGCGTCATATTTTATTAAAACCATATTAATAGTAGGCCTATAAATGGTTAAAAAATAAATATTCTAAATGAGTTGTTTATTAGCATATAATGCAGATTTATGCTGTAAAATATTAAATTAAATGTCTAATACTTATAAGATTGGCCATTTTTTACTTATGTGGTGCTCAAGATCAGTTAAAATGATGCAGAAGTACAATGAAAGTATCTATCCTATCCTAATGATAGTATTCCTATCATTTTAAATGATCAGAATGTATCTATGACAAAGGGTTCTAAAAATATGTCTTATGAAAAAGTGTTCTCATGACTCTGTTTGCCCCGAGTTAAGTTGACCCGAGTCGAGTCAGTGGGTAAGATGCACCATCTGGGTGTAAAATGACCATCTGACCAAATCTGATTCAAACCCATGTGAAATAAATAACAATTAAAAAACTAATTTAATAATTTCCTTTTACAAACAGTCATATTTCTTTTCATGAAGGACAACATAAAACCAACCAAATGAAGATTAGATTTCAGTATTTAATTGTTTGCATTTCTGAAACAATATGTTGACCACTAAAGTTGTAGCTTTCCTAAAAACACACTAAACAGAGGGTTTGTTGGCCATTAGTGACTACAGGTAGAAAGCTATATCTGATTATAATGCGATGAAAAGCATTATCTGTTTTTTATTAGAGAAGGATTTGGTGCACTTGTACACTGTCCCTATCAATTAATCTACAAATAATATATGATAAACTAAACCAGTAATATCACATTAAAATACCAGTTTATAATTCAGAGATTTAACTTAACTACAGTGCCTTATGGTGGGATAAGTTAAAATGCTGACTCAATTTACCCCAGAGCATTTGGCTCACTTTGCCCCATAGTTGCCATTTTGGAAAAAACAGCTACTATTTCTTACCAGTTCAGGCAAATATTTAGCTAAATGATTTGCATGGTTTTATGTGTTGCTAAATCACCTATGCATCATAAATATTTTTAGACCTGGATAAATTTGCTTTGATGTAACAACCGTTACATCTGTTATGCTAAAATTTTACTTTGACAAGCAAAAAAAAACGTTTTTAAAGTAAATGGGTGCCTTCCATTCCCCCCATGTGCTTCTCCTTTTCACAGTCTGGCAGAAATGATGGGTGGTTCCAAAAAACATGGTCACATGACAGTAAAATTGTACAGTTGCCAAGAAACAGGGGGTGGGTCCACTTATCCACTGGCTCAACTTACCCCACTTTCCCCTACTTCCATTGAAGTTGAGGCAGAAGCAGGCTCAGAGTGAGGGAGAGCCCATTCTCATCAAAACATCTACAATAAAGTCTGAAATTATTACAGAGTGTGCTGTCTTCTCTTTTAATTGTATATTTGTAACAACTGGATAATTTGTATTAACAAGCACCCACCCCCCTATTGCCCCTTTTTTGGTTTGGGCCACTGCCCATCAAAATGTCTATGCACAGCCCTGGTCGGGGGGACAGGACCTCCCCTATCTGAGGGTTGTCCCCCCTAAAAATATGATTAAAAACCACGCTGTGCATTGTAAATAACAATGTTTTATACTTTAAATAATTGTGTAAGTAGTAAAACATCACAAACGGGGCAAAAATAAGTTTTAAGTTTAGAAACATTTTAAGTTTCCCCCTCCTTTGCTTCACAGTGCTTTGGTCCAAATGCCTGCTTTCCTCTTTTACATCACCTACACACACACAAGTCCGGTGAGAGAGAACAAAGCCAATAGTTGTGGAACTCTAGTAAGTAAGGCTGTCAAGGCTATTTTATTCACTTAAACATCAGATGAAGTGATTATTTTCTCTTTAATACAGATGATGCCAATGTATTTTTCGATGAGTCCACTATGTTAGCAATAATATTATTTGCTTGAAGGAAAGGGTTGCTAGGTTTTCATAACAAAACCCGCCCAATTGCTACTCAAAACTAGCCCAAACTATCCGCGTTTCGAGGGGGTCCCCCAGTAAAAATCGAGTTCCGGGGGCTAAAATACACGTTATTGGGGTCGCTTCAACTTGCGGACATGAAAAACAACCCGCGGCAACAGTGATAAAGTAGCCCAATTCCACGGGAAAAATGGCGGACTTGGCAACACTGTGACAGATAGTAATGTCTACACGACTGCTGTCGCGGCGTGACCACAGCAGCTTGAAGTTGTCTAATTTGGCACAGTCTCCCTGCTGAACTGAGTGTAGTAAGCCATTCCTCTGTGTATACATATCCTTACAAGTACAATTTTAGCCATATTATGTGTCCTTTTCAAAAATTATTCTTGAGAAATTTTATGTTTATTGTCCCCCCCTACTGTTAGATGAAATTTATGCCCCTGATTATATCGGCCTCATATCGGCCAATTGGCCAAATTGATTTCTCAATATCGGCATCAGCCATTAAAAATCCCATATTGGTTGACCACTACACCGCACAGTGACGCATTGCAGATGCGATAAGTTGTGTTTTGAATGCTTCTCACCTGGACATCCAAAATGTGACTGTCCGAAACTTTCTTCTGTCCGGGGCGATATGGAGGGAAACTAGGGGACCCATACTCGGAGGGAGGCAATGTGGGTCATTCTGGCTGTTACTGATTACGAGGATGTATGGCAATTGATTGAAAACAATGCTAATGGACTAAATATTGTGTATCAGGACACTCATGTCATTGGGGGAAACGGCAGCCTCTTTTATACACATCTGAGAAATCTGAGAAAAAGTGAGATGAGGAGCCATGTCGATGCACATTAAATGACACAGCTGAGATGAAACTGAGAAAAGCGAGAGTAGTTGTTTCATGCAGTGAGTTGTCAGCTGATGTAGTTCTTGTAGGCTGTGGTGGATTGCATGTAAAGCCTAAATCTGTTTTCAATTTAACCATGGAAGTTTATGGCTTGAAAATGATTGTACCTACCTTGGTGGTTCCCGGCCAACATGATGAACTCATAATTGGAATTTATATCATCAAACATATTCTATGACATTTCAAGCAGTGTGAGGGTGTGATATATCACGCGTTAGTTTCACACTTTTTTCATTTAAAGGCACATGTTATGAGTGACATGCAGACAGCCAACAGAACACACAAACACATGCTGAAATGAGAGCCGTGCCTGCCTGCGATGAGGAGACTGTGAATCAAAAAAAGGAATATTAGTCGAATTTAAAATAAAGATTTGCGTTAGAATGCAAAAACTATGTATTTGAATGTTAGGCGTGCATCAGGGAGCCTTATCAGTGGTGCACGAGATGTGGTGATGATCATGTAAGTGTCGTTGATGCATTTGAATGTTTTTGTTAGTCTGTCCAGTTGAACTCACAAGATGCTGCATTTTCCATTCAAAATATTAAGAGAAATATAGAAGCTCAATACGGAGAAGATATTGGTTAGGTTAAAGCTGAAAACAAGCCATTCACACAGAACGCATATTCGGCGCATTTTTGATACGCATAACTATGACTGTTGCACTCGTGTCTAAAAAAAAAGAGGTTCAAATTTTTTATTTCGTTCCACTGTGTCTCATATGTTTTTAAATGCAATCATGTGATCGGCGCTTTGGCTATTTGTATTAAGCTATGCATAAATAATACATTATGCTGTTTTGTTCATATTGTTTATGCAATTTACAAAATTATATTTGATTTATAAATATTAGTTTAGATGGTATGCACTTATAGACGGCCGTTATTTAATTGCATTGAATAAACAATTTAATGAGGTGCATTATTTTGCTCATTGCGCCCTCCTGTGGCCTCAGGAGATGCTGAAACCGCTTGCTCACATTCTCACAAAGCCTAAGCTTGACTGCTGTGAACAGCGATGGGTGGCCAAATTATTATTATTATTATTAATGTTTTATTTGTTAGGGACAGATACAATAAACATAGATGAAAATGTAAAAACAATCATCCCATGCATGTACCATAGTGCTTGTAGCCGAAGCTAATTTGCAACACTTGTCCCTAGGAGGGCTTTTATAAATTGCAATTACAATAAACAAGTAGTACACAAATTTATAATATAAATACACTAAACATGACTACAGGTTTGTTGATGTATCAACCAAGATTTCGTGGCTTTCTTAAAATGATTATAATTTACAGTAGATTTTAAATAGTCAGGCAATGAATTCCAAAATTTTACGCCTTTCACTGAGAGAACAGTCTGAGCAAATGATGTTTTACAATGTATAACTTTACAGTTTCCATTAGAAGCCGCTCTAGTGGATCTACTGCTTCCCTGCAATCTCTCGAAAAATGTACATAAGGGCATAGGAGCAAGACCGTTTAAACATTTAAACACAAACTTTAAATCAAAATCTTGTGTTTGCTTAGGATCTTATTTGCTTTCTATCTAAAATTTTCACAGCTCTATTGTAAAGACATTTAACCTGATTAATTAAGGATTGATTTGTCTGAGACCAAATAGCTAATCCATATGCCATGTGTGATAATATCATCGAATTTAAAAACAAAAAAGCATGATCATATCTTAAACAATTTCGTATTATTCTAAAGCTGGTAAGATTTGCTTTAATCATTTTACGCAACTTTTTAACATGACTTTTAAAATTTAACTGAGAATCTAAAATCATACCAAGATATTTTTCTTCTGATACTTGTTTTATAATCTCATCTTTAATTCTAATGTTTAATGATTCTGTTACCAGTAATTTTCTTATTGAAAAGCATATGGACTTTGTCTTTTTAGTATTTAAAGTTAAAAAAGAGGCATCAAGCCAAGCTGACACTTTCTCTAAATTTCTTGTTAACTTTTCTTCAATTTCCATACAGTTCCTACCAGATACGAAGACAACCATGTCATCAGTATACATTTGAAGACTCACATCAGGACACACTTCTGGAAGATCATTAATATAAATGCTAAAAAGAATCGGACCAAAAATTGTTCCCTGAGGAATTCCTATATCAATATTATGAGGAACTGACTTAAAATTATCAATGACAACACTTTGTTCATGATTTTTAAAATACGAATCAAACCACAACAGAGATTGTTTTGATTAGGGCTGCACGATAAATCGCATGCGATATTTAACGCGCATCTTGTCAGTAAAGCCGGTTCTTTAATCAGCGGTAAATCTCCATCCCCTGCGGGCTTTCACATGGAGCAGCATTAACTACACAGAGCCGTTGTTCACTGACAAGCTGCGCAAAACCACTATCATATTTTGCGCATGTTGGACTTCCGGTTGGCATGTGTGGGTAGTAGCTGCGTCTCGCCCGTGCTCCCACAGTTTTAATTATAAAGTTTATTTTTTGCCAATCAACTACTTACTAAACCAGTATATTAGTCTGTCTACTACTTTGAAACGTTTTGGGTGAAAATGGCTTCGAAATCTAAACACAACACTAGGAAAGACGAAGTTAAGAAAGACGAAGCACAGGCTGGAGCTTAGCAGATATTGCCACTTTGATGACTCTACTGGAAGAACACAGAGCGGTATTGTCTTCCGAATTTAAATCGGCATTTTCCACCTTGGAAGTGAAGCTGGACACACTACACACAACTGTGAACGATCATGAACAACGACTTCTCTCACTTGAAGCAAATGCAGACGCGAGCGGCGTGAGTTTCGGAACACTGGAGTCGAAGTACGCAACTTTGGCTGACGAGCACGCTAAACTCAAAGCCAAAGTTATGGATCTAGAAGGTAGGAGCCGGAGAAACAATATACGATTCTTCGGCCTACCTGAGACGATTGAAGGCCCTCATCCGTCCACTTTCTTTTCGGAGCTCTTAGTGGAAGTTTTCGGCGCGAGCCTCTTTGCCTCTCCTCCCAAGTTGGATCATGCTCATCGCGCCCTCACAGCGAAATCGAAGCCGGGGGAGAGACCTAGATCTGTGATTATTCGCTTTCATAAGTTCCAAACCAAGGAGTTGGTTATTCGCGAAGCCCGCAAGCTAAGAGGAAAGCTTCAATATCGCGTACCCAGATTTTCATCAGTGAGGACTATAGTCCTGAAGTTCTGGAAGTGCGTGCCGAATATCGAGCTGTGATGAAGGAACTATACACAGGGAACTCACTGAATCTCACTTGGCACTGACTGTTTTTTTTTTTCATTCTCGCCCATCTTACCTCTGGGTGATCTTAAGACTGATAAGATTCTAACTTTATATACCTACCACTGCCTAGGAGAAGTGTTATGTAGACTGGTAACTTTTATATGTAATGATGCTTTTGTTGCTGATCGTTTGTTCTTGATCAGTGTTTGCTTTTCATTAAGGGCTAAATTGCATAGTTTTGTGGAGCCGGGGTCCTTGAAAGGCTGTAATCTGATAGTAAATTAGAATATTTTGTGAAATTACATTGAGATGTTGATGTGTAGCAGGTTCTCTGCTTGGTTTTGTAATAATAGGTTAGGAATGGGATTTTATTAATTTTTTTTATTGTTTGCTATGGTTTTCAACCTTGCTCTTTTGTGTTTTATCTTATTCTTTTTGAAGTATTTCTTTTTTGTCTTATCTTTTGGTACTTTGCTCAGATATAAAACTGTCTTATGACAGATTGACATTGGCTAAGGCTAAAGAGAGTTCCAGCACTCGTTTTATATCATGGAACGTTAAAGGGGTGAATAATAATGTCAAAATTAGTCTCGTTCTGTCTCATCTTCAACACCTTAGGGGTGATATATTTTTTTCTCCAAGAGACCCATCTTAAGACAAGTGATATCCAACGGTTTAAAAGAGCATGGGTGGGCCATCTGTATAACTCAAAGTTTAGTGCAAGAGTGCATTCTTATTCACAGAAGTATCCCTTTTGAGTTGGCAGATGTTTTATCTGATCCTAATGGGCGCTATGTCATAATTACTGGCAAACTTAGAGATGTGTCTGTCATTATGGCAAGTATTTATGCCCCTAATTGGGATGATGATAAGTTTATATCTAATTTCTTTTCATCTATTCCTGATATTGAGAAAAGACATATTATTGTAGGGGGTGACTTTAACTTTGTTCAAGACACTGTTTTAGATAGATCCTCAAGCAAACCATGTGCATTAACTAATTCAGCCAAAACTTTGAATACCTTTGCGGAACGATTGGGGCTATCCAAAATTTCCCACTAATAAGGCCTACTAATTTTTCTCCCATGTTCATCATTCATATTCGCGAATAGATTTTTTCTTAGTAGACAACAGACTACTTTCAAACATATCGAGCTGTGAATATCAGAGCATTGTTATTCGGATCACGCTCCCATTTCTGTTGACATTAATCTTTCCCAGTTCACATCATTTTCTAAACAGTGGCGCTTCCCCTCTATGATTTTGGCTAGAGATGAATTTAAACCATTTTTGATTGAACAAATTGCACTGTTTTTTGAAGTTAACGATGTGCCAAATATTAGCAGAGGGACCCTTTGGGAAACGTTCAAGGCATACTTAAGTGGCATGATAATTTCTTATACTTCTGGTACAAATAAAGCTAATAAGCTAATAAACTAGATGCAATTTCGAAGGATCTATAAAACTTAGATCGCCAGTATGCTGCTGATCCAAATCAAGATCTGTATAAAGAGCGTCTCCGACTGCAAACAGAATTAGATTTTCTGACCACGAATAATGCTGAAGCGCTGCTGCTTAAATCTAGGCAACGAATTTTTGAACTGGGTGATAAGGCAGGCAAACTATTAGCGCATCAAGCTAGAGTATCAGCAACATCAAGGCTGATTACAGGAATAAGGTCACCACAAGGAGATACTTTCCATGATGCATATAAAATTAATAGCATTTTCTTAGAGTTTTATTCAAATCTTTACACTTCTGTGCTTCCCTCATGTATTAACTCTGAGGAGTGGCCCTTGGATAAGATCACCTTTCCCAAGATTGATAGTACAATAGCTAGGACCCTTAGTGATCCAATATCAATCTGAGGTGGTGGAAGCGATCAAACTTCTACAAAGTGGCAAGTCACCAGGTCCTGACGGATTCACCACTGAGGTCTATAAAGTGTTTTCTACATCATTAGGACCTGCACTACAGAATATGTTTACTGAGGCTTTTTCCAAGGGCTGCTTACCTCCCACCTTATCATTAGCATCAATTACTTTGATTGCCAAGAAAGACAAAGACCCCCTTTTGTGTAGCAGCTATAGACCCATTTCACTTTTGAACATGGATTATAAAATTTTAACTAAGATTTTGTCCTTGCGGTTACAACAAGTGTTACCCCAAATAATTTCAGCTGACCAAACAGGTTTTATGATTGGAAGACATTCTTTCTATAATACAAGGAAACTTATCAATATTCTCAATATGCCCAATTCAGATGTGCCAGAAGTGGTTTTGGCTCTTGATGCGGAAAAGGCGTTCGATAGAGTGTAATGGAAAGTTTTGGTTTTGATGATGGGTTCATTTCCTGGGTCAAACTATTGTACGTCTCTCCACAGGCATCCGTGTTAACTAATGGTGTGTTTTCATCTCCATTTTTGCTTCAGAGGGGCACTAGGCAGGGCTGCCCTTTGTCGCCTTTACTTTTTGCCATTGCCATTGAGCCCTTAGCTATCTGGCTTC
>NW_015506702.1:167982-183421 GCF_001515645.1 Sinocyclocheilus grahami
GGCTTTTTCCAAGGGCTGCTTACCTCCCACCTTATCATTAGCATCAATTACTTTGATTGCCAAGAAAGACAAAGACCCCCTTTTGTGTAGCAGCTATAGACCCATTTGACTTTTGAAAGTGGATTATAAAATTTTAACTAAGATTTTGTCCTTGCGGTTACAACAAGTGTTACCCCAAATAATTTCAGCTGACCAAACAGGTTTTATGATTGGAAGACATTCTTTCTATAATACAAGGAAACTTATCAATATTCTCAATATGCCCAATTCAGATGTGCCAGAAGTGGTTTTGGCTCTTGATGCGGAAAAGGCATTCGATAGAGTGGAATGGAGATATCTATTTCGTGTAATGGAAAGTTTCGGTTTTGATGATGGTTCATTTCCTGGGTCAAACTATTGTACGTCTCTCCGCAGGCATCCTTGTTAACTAATGGTGTGTTTTCATCTCCATTTTTGCTTCTGAGGGCTGCCCTTTGTCGCCTTTACTTTTTGCCATTGCCATTGAGCCCTTAGCTATCTGGCTTCGTGAGGATGCAAATTTTAAAGGTATCAAACCGGTAGATGGAGAGTATAAACTATCCTTATATGCTGATGATCTTTTACTTTTTATTTCTGACCCAGTGGTTTCTGTCCCTATTATTTTGAGCATTCTAAATCATTTCAGTAAAATTTCAGGATATAAAATTAACTTTCATAAGAGTGAGTTGTTCCCTGTAAATTCTTTGGCAAATAACCTTACACATTCACTTTTCCCTTTTAGATGGGCAGCCGATGGATTTAAGTATTTGGGTATTTTTATGACCAAATCTTTAACTGGAATGTATGTCTCTAATTTTGTCCCCCTACTTAAAAATTGTGAATCTGACATGGAATGCTGGGCTAACCTCCCTTTTTCTCTTGCTGGGCGTATAAGCCTAATCAAGATGCCAAGTTCTTCCCAAGTTTTTGTACTTATTTCAACATATTCCAATTTACTTTAAGAAAATGTTTTTTATGGATTTGGACAAACGTATCACTTCTTTTTTATGGGGAAATAGGCCAGCTCGAATTAAGAAAACAAGTTTGCAGCTTCCTAAAAATAAAGGTGGTTTCGCACTCCCAAATTTTTTACACTATTATTGGGCTTGCCATATCCAAAAAAATGTATATTGGAGGAACAATATAAATTCTAAACTCCCTTGTTGGGCTTACCTAGAACAGTCCTCAGCGCGCCTCTCTCTGAACTCTGTTATATCCTCTCAATTGCTTTTACCTGCCAATTTTAGTTCAAATTTAGTAGTATCTCACTCAGTTAAGATATGGACTCAATTTAGGAAGCACACTGGTTTGCATAGGTCTTCTATCCTTTCTCTGATTTTTAAAAACCACCGTTTTGCACCATCCATTATGGATGAGGTGTTCCGAATATGATTCAATAAGGGCATAAAGACCATTGATGATCTCTATGAGAGCGGTATTTTCTCATCCTTTAATAACCTTTCTAAGAGATTCGATCTACCTAATTCCCACTTATTTCGTTTCTTTCAAGTCAGGCACTTTGTGCAAAAACTATTCCCTCATTTTCCAAATCGTCCCCCTGAATCTCCATTGGATGACTTCTTAAAGCCTGAACCTGTCATGATTTCGGTCTGATCTGCTGTATTTTGTCTTTTTCTGTGTCTGTGTGCTTGGTCTCTGAGCACATGGGTTTTGTTTTGACAGCTCATCATGTGCTCCGCTGTCTGTGTGGCGTTTTCCCCTCCCACTCGTTATCCTTAATTCTCTTTTGTGTTTTCTGTCACACCTGTTGCCATTCATTCCTCATTAGCCCTCCCCTATTTTAGATCCTCGCGATCTCAGTCTTTTGTCAGACCGTTGTTGTATGTTCTGCAACGCTTCGCTCGTGACCTTCCTGTCATGTTTGCGTTGTCTTGTCTTGTCTTGTCGTGTTGTGTCTTTTTAGCCCTGAGTGCTGTTTTGTTTTTGTTTTTGAACTTCTCCTTCTCATCCTGCCAGTCGAGATCTGTTCTACTACCTGCCCTGTCTATCTTTAGCTCTGTCGAGATTCTGAGACATCGCCCTAGTCCCTCCCTGCATGTTAAAAGCTCTCATCGGGGAGCTCAATGAGTCCTCAACTCTGCGTCACGAACGACGCTCTGGTCAGTGCAACTTTGATGCTGCGTCATGGATGACGTTGGAATCAGTCCCTGCTGAGAGGCTCTTTCCTGGTCCTGTGGACTTTTGATTTGGGACTATTTTTGTGTTTCTGTTTTTTCCCTATTGCTCAGTGTGAGCGTAATAAACTTTTTCTGTTACCTGTGTGGGATTACAAATTTAAGAATCTGTTTAAAATATGCTGATCCTATGTTCTGACATAGCATCACATGAAAAACTAAGGTGAAGTACATTGTATTTAGCATTTAAGGTAAATTACATCAGACAAATGATTATCTTAAAGTGTAGCAAGAGGTTCCTGTCTGTTCCGGTTTCTCTTATTGTTAGTCAAATTAACCAAATTACTGAGAAAGTCACCTTTTGTTTGTAATGGCTCTTGGTGCCTCTGCCCCAGTCTTTGAGTAGTTATGCTGATTGGATTAGCACCTATGCATTTGAATGACACTGTTATGCTGATGAGATCGGGGCTGGAGAAATTCCGGTAACTGATTCCTGTATTGCATTTGCATGCTTTGTTTAGATTGTCGCCACCTCTACTGAATGAATCCCGCCCCCTTAAAATGTATATAAACTCTACTGTGCTGAGCTATAGTCAGACTTGGATGACTGCAGCGACGCACAGCGAGTCCTCAATAAAGAGTGACTTCTGTATGAAAGATATCCCAACGTCTCCTGGTTTCTGCTTCGACGAGGAAAAAGTTTCCTACAGTTTTGGTGCCGTGACCCGGATAGAGCTCCTCACCTGAATCCAGATTGAAACTTCAAGCTCAACAAAGATCTGACTAAGTTCCAGACTGAATCTTTCTGTACAACCAAGGTTTGGTGAGTTCCACTCTATCCAAAAGACCAGTATAATTTGTGTTATCCTCTGCGCCAACAGACAGCTGTAGGGTTTGGTTAACTAAGTTATCCTCTAAAAAATTAATTTTAGAGATGAAGGTTATCCTCTGTTAAGACAGGGAAGATTAACATTACGTGTTAATATGTGTTACCCTCTGTTTCGGCAGAGAAGAAGTGAAGTTAAGCAGGGAAGTTTAGCGTAAAGTGCTAATAATTTGTGTTATCCTCTGCTTTGCCAAGGAAGGTTAACAATAGTTGATGTGTTAACAAGCGTACCCTCTGTTGATCAGAGAAGTTTTAGTGTTTTGATTGTGTGGTAACAAAGAAACTCACAAAATGTTTAGAAAGAATGCTAGACTGATCCCCACAACTGAAAAAGGTGGTCTCGCGACTCCTTTGTGGTCAGATAGCGAATTCAAATCACTGTTAGGAGTGCAAGTGAACCTAATAGTCACTGAGAAAGTTAGACAAGAACTTATTCAGAAATATGAGATCCATCCTGAAAAGACTTGGTCTGTAGATGAGTGTAAAAAGGTACTAGGAGTATGTACAGTGGGGCAAAAAAGTATTTAGTCAGCCACCAATTGTGCAAGTTCTCCCACTTAAAAAGATGAGAGAGGCCTGTAATTTTCATCATAGGTATACCTCAACTATGAGAGACAAAATGAGAAAAAAAATCCAGAAAATCACATTGTAGGATTTTTAAAGAATTAATTGGTAAATTCCTCGGTAAAATAAGTATTTGGTCACCTACAAACAAGCAAGATTTCTGGCCCTCACAGACCTGTAACTTCTTCTTTAAGAGCCTCCTCTGTCCTCCACTCGTTACCTGTATTAATGGCATCTGTTTGAACTCATTATCAGTATAAAAGACACCTGTCCACAACCTCAAACAGTCACACTCCAAACTCCACCAAGGCCAAGACCAAAGAGCTGTCAAAGGACACCAGAAACAAAATTGTAGACCTGCACCAGGCTGGGAAGACTGAATCTGCAATAGGTAAGCAGCTTGGTGTGAAGCTCAAAGGGGGAATTGTGGGATTACAAATTTAAGAATCTGTTTAAAATATGCTGGTCCTATGTTCTGACATAGCATCACATGAAAAACTAAGGTGAGTACATTGTATTTAGCATTTAAGGTAAATTACATCAGACAAATGATTATCTTAAAGTGTAGCAAGAGGTTCCTGTCTGTTCCGGTTTCTCTTATTGTTAGTCAAATTAACCAAATTACTGAGAAAGTCACCTTTTGTTTGTAATGGCTCTTGGTGCCTCTGCCCCAGTCTTTGAGTAGTTATGCTGATTGGATTAATACCTATGCATTTGAATGACACTGTTATGCTGATGAGATCAGGGCTGGAGAAATTCCGGTAACGGGCTGATTCCTGTATTGCATTTGTATGGTTTGTTTAGATTGTCGCCACCTCTACTGAATGAATCCCGGCCCCTTAAAATGCACATAAACTCTACTGTGCTGAGCTATAGTCAGACTTGGATGACTGTAGTGACGCACAGCGAGTCCTCAATAAAGAGTGACTTCTGTATGAAAGATATCCCAACGTCTCCTGGTTTCTGCTTCGACGAGGAAAAAGTTTCCTACACCTGCAAACTGAATCTGTATTTTCCCTGACAGAACGGTCTGACCAGTGATGGATTCAGCAGGTGCAGACCAAGTCAGAGTCGCAGTAAGTCAGCAAGGCATTCTTCTGGGACACCATTCCAGTCAGTTAACTGCCACTTCAAGGGAGGTTGAGTACCTGACAGCCCAAGTAGCAGATCTCAATGTCCAAATACAGGAACTCCAGCGGGAGGCTTTGGCCAGCAGATCACTTGCTACGTTTGGTCGTTCTCCGTCTCATGCGCAGCCTGAACCCCATGCTGATAGTCCGCCGCCATATGAGGGGAATCCCAACTCCTGCCGGGCCTTCTTGTCCCAGTGTTCTCTTGTCTTCGCACTCCAGCCTCGCCGCTATGCTACAGAGGAGTCCCAAGTAGCATTTGTTATCACCCTCTTGAAAGGAAAGGCCCGGGACTGGGCTACGGCTATGTGGGACACTCGTGCTCCATTCTGTGCCACTTTCAAGGATTTCAGAGCTGAGATGATCAAGCTGTTTGACAGCTCTGCTCAGGGTGATGAGGCAGCCTCACAGTTGGCGCGGTTGAGTCAGGGCAGAGGTTCAGTTATGGATTACTCTATCCAGTTCAGAACTCTGGTGGCGGCCGCCTGTGACTGGAACGAGGCGGCTTTACGTGCAAGGTTTCGGGAGGGGTTGGACGACGACATCCAGGATGAGATCGTTACTCACGAGCTGCCTCATGATTTTGACACCCTCGTGGAGCTGGCACTCTGTGTTGAGGGGCGCCTTCATCATCAACGCCAGCGGTGGAGAGCTCAATCCTCATAGGATTGGAGGAGGGTGCCTCCAGTGCTGCTCCCACCTCCTCGTCTCCTTCAACAGACCCAGAGCCCATGCAAGTGGGGAGCCTTCGCCTTACCCCTAAGGAGAAGCAGGATCGGTTGACTCGGGGACTTTGCCTGTACTGCGGGAAGCCAGGCCATCGGGCTATCCAGTGTCCTTTAAAAGCCGGAGCCCATCAGTAATCCGGGGGATCCTGGTGGGTGCTACTCCTCATCTCGACTCCCCCATCTCACGTACCCTGCTCAAAGTCTCTGTTCAGTATAAGGACACCTTCCATCCCTGTTCTGCACTGGTTGACTCGGGTGCCGAAGGCAACTTCCTGGATGCCTCTGTTGCTGCATTGTGGGGTATTCCTGCCATTCTGTCATGACTTCGGTCTGATCTGCTGTGTTTTGCCTTTTTCTGTGTCTGTGTGCTTGGTCTATGAGCACATGGGTTTTGTTTTGACAGCTCACCATGTGCGCCACTGTCTGTGTGGTGTTTTCCCCTCCCACTCGTAATCCTTAATTCTCTTGTGTTTTCTGTCACACCTGTTGCCATTCATTCCTCATTAGCCCTCCCCTATTTTAGATCCTTGCGTGCTCAGTCTTTTTTCAGACCGTTGTTGTATGTTGTGCAACGCTTCGCTCATGACCTTCCTGTCATGTTTGCTTTGTCGTGTTGTGTCTTTTTAGCCCTGAGTGCTGTTTTGTTTTTGAACTTCTCCTTCTCATCCTGCCCTGGCTATCTTTAGCTCTGTCGAGATTCTGAGACATCGCCCTAGTCCCTCCCTGCACGCTAAATGTTCTCATCGGGGAGCTCAGTGAGTCCTCAACACTGTGTCATGAACGATGCTCTGGTCAGTGCAACTTTGACGCTGCGCCACGGATGACGCTAGGATCAGTCCCTGCTGAGAGGCTCTTTCCTGGTCCTGTGGACTTTTGATTTGAGACTATTTTTGTGTTTCTGTCTCTTCCCTATTGCTCAGTGTGAGCGTAATATATTTTTCTGTTACCTGCAAACTGAGTCTGTATTTTCCCTGACAGAACCACACTCAAAACATTGTATTTCTGTCATTTTATATTCAGGCTCTGCAAATCAGGCCAGAGGTGCTTGGGAAGAGATTTTGGGATTTGAGTTATCTGATGGACACTGGGAGCGTATTCTTGAGCTCACTCACACCTCATCTATATGCGCAAGGCATGGGCTTATACAATGTAAGATTCTGCATAGGGTTTACTATACTAATGCTAGACTTGCCAAAATATACCCCTCTGTCAGCGACGCATCTAATAGGTGCAAGCAATCACCAGCAGACTTCATTCACATGTTGTGGGAATGCCCTAAATTATTTGATTATTGGACTAAAATATTTAAAACTTTGAAAGATGCCTTCGACATAGATATTGATACAAATCCACTTTTGGCCATTGTTGGGTTGGCAGTCGATGTTAACCTTTCAGTAACGGTCCAAAAGTCTTTAGCCTTTACTACTTTACTAGCAAGACGTCTCATCCTTTTAAAGTGGAAGCACGTCTCACCCCCTTCCTTTGACACATGGCTAAAAGAAATGTTTACTTGCATTAAATTGGAAAAAATTAGACTGTCACTCACTGGTTCGTTAAAGACCTTTGACAAGGTGTGGCGCCCCTTTTTAGATTAGCTGCTGGCTAACTGTCTTGATACTTAAGCTGAGCATTAATATATAAACATACAATTTTTATTTATGTTTTTTAAACAAAGCATTAAATTTTTTTTATTATTATTATTAAAATGTATTTATTTATTTTTAACCAGTTTTTTTTTTTTTCTCGGGAAAAGGGAGGGAAGTATTTAGTGGGGTAGTATTAGTAATAACATGGAAGAATAATTGTACAAAATGAATGTTGTAATTTGTTGAGTTGATATTCCATGCAGAAAATCTAATAATAAAGAAATTTGGCATGTTTTGCGCAGCTTGTCGGTGAACAACGGCTCTGTGTAGTTAATGCTGCTCCATGTGAAAGCCTGCAGGTGATGGAGATTTACTGCTGATTACAGAATGGCTTTACTGACAAGATGCATGTTAAATATCGCATTCGATTTATCGTGCAGCCCTAGTTTTGATATATTATACTTTGTTATTTTCGACATTAAAATATTATGATTTACGGTATCAAATGCCTTTTTCAGATCCAGGAATACTGCACCAACTTTAAATCCTTTATCGAGTGACCGCTTAATATTTTCTAATAATAAGCAAGTAGCAGTTTCTGTAGAATGGTTATGTCTAAAACCAAATTGTAAAGGGTGTAAAACATTATTAGTCTCTAAGTGCTGCAAAAATTGTTCTGATACAACCTTCTCCTGCACGTTAGAGAAACGGGAGAAGACTAATTGGTCTATAGATAATTATATCATCTGAATTCCCAGATTTGAAAATAGGCTTTACCAATGTTTTTTTCCAACTATCAGGGAACTGCCCAGTTCTGATAGAAAGATTAATAAAGTGGGTAACTTAACTAAAACACTTCCATTTTTTTTAAAAGGCAGTGTCAAGATTATATATATCTTTAGAATATGTAGTATTTAATTCATTAATAATTCTCATAATTACAGATTGATCCACTTCCTGAATTTCAAATAATTGAACATCATCCGCTATATTCTCAAATTGATTGGCATCTTCATCCACGAAGTACTGCCTATCAGCGTTTGAAAAGTTAGATGCAAGATCTTTTACTGATTGAATAAAAAAATAAATATATTTGCAATTCTTTTTGAGTCATGAACAAGTTCATCTCCAACTTTAAGAATATATTTATCCTGAACTTTACTTTTTGGTTTTATTAAACTGTTCATTTGTTTCCATGTTATATTACCATTTCCCTTAACTTCAGATAATATGTGAATGTAATTAAAATGAGATTTTGAAGTATGAAATTCTTTAATGAATTAATTTCTTAGTCCTTTAAACAACTGCAAGTCTATTTCATGTCTAGTTTTAAGAAAAGTCTTTAAGGTATAATCTCTTTGCTTCATTAATTGACATATCGTATCATTTATCCACGGAAGCTGTATTTTTCTATATGATTTCTTCCAACATTTAATAAATGTATCAACAATACGACTGATATGAATCATAAATTCATCATTCACATGATTATGTTGTAAAACTTCATTTCAACTTATTGCCATTAATTCCTTCTCAAATTCAGCCTGGTCTTTATAAGGAATCTTAAATTTTTACTAATCCATCATGATTATTATGATACCTTACTAATAGTTTTTTTGTAAGTTTTCTAGCAATTAATACCATATTATGATCAGACAAACCACAAACTATATTATACGTTTTTGTTATACATTCAGGTTTATTCCAAATCTATCAATGTTTGTGTTTTCCGACTAATACGAGTGGGTCCACTAATCATCTGTTGATAATCATGTTTTGAGGTCAGATCCTTAAGCTTTTTTCTACTACGCTTATCTAACCAATTTATATTAAAATCTCCGAAAACAAGTACTTCACAGTTACGTTTAAAACACTTAAACAGTTATTCCATATTATCCGCATAGTAACCACACATCCTGAAGGGGGGTTATACAATACTACAATATTAAATTCCATACGTGGAGAAAGAGAAACGTTTACACAAAGATTCTATTAAAACGTTTTCAGGTAATGGAATCTCAGTAGATTTAAATGAGTCTTTTAATGTATATTAATACACCACCACCTCTACCTGTAACTCTATCTTTTCTAAAACACGTATATCCAGGAATATCAACCATACTAGTTAAAATATTATCATGTAACCATGTTTTGCTTAAACATTAGAAATCAAGATTAGATCCAGTTAGCAAAGTTCTAATTTCGTCACATTTCAAAATAAGATTTCTAATATTTAGATGTCCTCCAAAAATTCCTCTAGGTTTCACTGCGGGATTCCAGATAACTTTTGCATGGTTGACAGTTTGAAAAAATAAATTCTGATGTTGTTTTGGAGAATCGCATGTTAGATGTAAATTATCATTAACAAAATTTTCGAGGTCGGAGCTGTTGTTAACGCAGTTCTGAGGAGTAGCTGCCACGGTGTTAGTTCTTTTCACTCTAAGTCCCACTCCACACAGCACACAACTGCAATCTAGACTTCCAGCCGACTCGTCCTGCACTGCACGCTGCAATGCAACCGAATCTACGCAGCAGTCCAAATCATCCCGAGAACGTTCCACCGTATCGCCAGCAGACAACATGCCAGATCCAAAAGGAACACAGTTACTTCCACCCATCAGTCCCGTAGGATCCGGTCCAACCTGCCGGCATCGAAATCCATCCACTAACGTACCAGCTTCAGGGCCCAGTCTCTCACAATCCACCTGGGCCACGTAATCACGCAGCAGAATCCGATCAGCAAACCGCAATCCGAGCTCATCATTCCAGCAGCCTGAAGCTCCTGCCGATGCATCCACAAGTGAATCAACGCCCATTTCGCGGCCAAACTGCTCAAATGAACAATTAACGTTACCGCTCTGATTGTACAAAGGAGCCAAGGTGTGTGGGCCAGGATTAAGCTGTATATCTCCCGCCAACAGGATCAAAAGAGAGAAGTATATTGACACATGTAAATTGTCCATATTGATTCGATTGGATTTCAATTTAACGTTTGCAGCATTACGTGCCAATTTGTATTTCAAGGTGGAACAATAAATAGCAAGCTGACCATGTCCAAAATAATTCAGTTGTTGCTCATTCACTTGTGGATCACCAAAAGCGAAAAAATATTGTTTATTCTGTTGGGTTTTTGTGGCCAAAATTCCAGATACCATTAATCCTGAGGCGGCTGGAATACAGAGTAGTACCAAACAGCTGATAAGTAGTAGATACAATCGCCGGCGATAATTAATCGGCACGTGCAGACTTTCATGGCATTGTCTCCATCTACCTTGGACTGTTAAAAATTACTTCTTTGTCTTTTTCCACTTCTGTGTTCCTATCTTTAAAAAGTCACATAATTAGCCAGCTAGCAACAACTTTGATATAAAGAATGTACCGGGTCCTCAGAATGTCATCGCTGAATTCCTTCAGTAGAATTCCTTTCGTCAAGAGTGGGGTAAAATAAAGGCTGCTGCAAGCAAGGTTAATACAGTTTTGAATTTTTAAATTAATTTTATTTTAATATCGTTTTCAAATTTGCTATACAATTCAGTTTAGTTTTTATTAGTTTCATTCATATTTTTGTTAGTTTTAGTTTCGTTTTTATTTTGTGAACGTGTAACTGGTCTCTAATCCTCTTTGCGTTGTGTTGTGGTAATAAAGCTCGTGCTTCAATAAATCGTCTCTCATTCATCAATTTATTCACTGAGAAAACACAGTAACACAGAGTGAGTTGATATAGGCCTATTCCAGCATATTCGACGCCTTGTGTTGGCGCTATAATAAAACACACAATTTTCACTCTTCACAAACATCCAACACTTTTCTCGATGTTGAATATATATATGTTTTTGGTCTTAATATATCACACTTTTAATTGACAGACAATTACAGCCAGAATTACAGAGCTATCAATCACACGACTTACCGCTGGCCTTACACACATGCACAAAGAACCAGCCAGGCAATAGGAAGCCCTGTAAACCCTTATTCTGTCCAATCATCCTCCAGTGTGATTATTTAACCTTCTTAGCAAGTGGAGACACAATATATATGTACAACTCTGTTACATTCTCCCCTTCTGAACTCCACTTGCAAATAAAAAAAAATAAAATATCATGGCGTCATACAACATTCGTAACTAATACTCAGGTACAAAGAACATCAGAATTCATAACAGAACTATATATATACAGTATATATATATTTAAAGAAACAAGCAAAACAAAAACACCACACAAAAAAAAAGAAAAAAAAAAAAACCATGGAATGCAATGTAAATACTCATCCTCTCAAAAAAATGCTGATGAATATTCCAGTTCATAGACTATTCTTACGAAGAATTAGAGGAAGGAGAGGTCAGCTACGCCCCTCCAACCTCATAGGTCAACATGCCTGTTACATGTTTAGTACACTCAATCAACATAACAGCATTCCTAGTGAACACATCTTGGTTGATGAACAATCTTCACTTGGCCTGTGGAAGAATTCTCTATTTTGAAAGTATTGGTTTCAGTATTTTTGTCAACTACAATGTACAGACTGTTCTCCCAGCGGTCAGACAATTTTTGTTTCCCGCGCTCTCCCTTATTCGCTAACAGAACCCTGTCCCCAACATCTACCGGAGCACCCTTAAGCGTTCTGTTATAAAGAGCAGTGTGTCTTTCAGTTGTTTTCCAGCAGTCATCCTCGCAATTGTCACTGCTTGTTTGAGGTCTTTTAGTAAATCCCCGATATACTCATCATAGTCGACAACATCACTGTCTCGCAAGACTGACCCAAACACCACATCAACAGGGAGTCTTGGAGTCCTGCCAAACATCAATTGAAAAGGTGCATATCCAGTAGTTTTGTGGATTGTACAATTGTACGCAAATGTAAGTGATTTGAGCATTCAAGGTCACCTTTGCTTTGCTGCAGGGGGCAGCGCACGAATCATGTTTCCGAGAGTCCTATTAAATCTTTCCACCCCTCCATTGCCCATCGGGTGATACGGAGTGGTGTGTGACTTTTCCACACTTGCAACAGACAATAGCTCAGAAATGAATGCGCTTTCAAAATTTGCTCCTTGATCGGAGTGAATTATTTTGGGGAAACCATATATACAAAAAAAGTTGTTCCATAACTGTTTGGCCCCAGCCAACATTGATATGCGGGCCCCATATGGGTTATGCCTGGGCAGCATGGGTTCCGTGTGGGCATGGGCTGAAAATGGGCAATTTATGTGGGCCCCATGTGTGTTTCACAATGTGGGTCCCATATAGGTTTGAACATATGGGACCTTTATGGGATCTATGTGGGCATAGGCTGAAAATGGCCAATTTATGTGGGTCCCTGTTTGAAGATATGGGACCTTTATGGGATCTATGTGGGCAAAATTATTTCACACTTAAAATACATCCTTATACCTTAAATTTTTTGGTTAATAGTCACTTTTTACCAAAGAATATAATTTTATGGTTCTGATCAATATAACTAATATATATAAGACAATGCATTATTTTCTATTGTGATGTTTCATTTTGTTTGTATTGTCAATATTACAATGTTAGCCTGTTTGTGCATTTATCAAAATGTATTTGTTTGTTTTTTACTGTAGCCTACACATTTTAGCAGGGACAATCACAAATTCCAGAATTGAAATGGGTCTCACATGGGAGCTACATGCTCAACATTATCTCGTCTCTGACAACACCTTCTGCTTGACAAAGTAGTCCTGATGCATTCAGCGTTTCGTTGCAAAATTATTCACATTATTTCATATCATAATATCATAGATCTTTGTTGAAAATAAATGGACATTTAAAATATAAATGATTTAAAACGTATAGGGACACAATATTAACGCATGCTGAGATTGATTAGATAGTAAAAGTATACAAATATATGCCAAAGAAAGCAGGCATGCATTTTTTTCTAAATTAATCTACACAAGTTGAGCTTAATGTCATATCCAATGATATGTGTTGAGATATTTAGTAGGCTATGAAAATAAATGTAGCCTGATTTGGTTACATGTCTTTCCTTATTTAACCATAATCATGATATTGTAAATGTGGTGTCTTGCTCACTTTTCTGTGAACAGTCGTGCATCAATCAAAACTGGGACTAATTAATTAAATAATAACGGCAATCGCATTTAACAGTAAAAGCTTATATTTGAATGTTCTTTTCATTTATAAAGAATTATAAGCGTGTGTATGATGTGATTTAGCTAATGCACATTTGCTCAAAAGCCTGGCAGAGTGATCACAAGATGTTAGGCTAAAGTTTTGTATTGTTTTCAGAAAGGATGCACAGTCTCCTCTTTTTTTCTGTTAATTGTCATATTGCGCTGCATGTCTGTTTTTCTTCAAAGCACCAACTTAGAATGCCTAATGTTGGTTTGATTGCTTGTGTTACATGAGAAAATAAATTGCTTGCTTACCTGATCTAATAGATTTAATGCGAGTGCAGTCTTTATGTCAAACAGTTCTGGTCTGGTACAGAATTAAATTAGTGCTGCTGTCAGATAATGGGTTGGGTGTTCTGTTAAGTACTGCTGGTGCCTAGCCTAGTCTTGCCTTGCCTGTTTTCTCAGTTTCTGATCTTCACCTGTTTTCCTGGATTTATCCCTTTAGTCTTGTCCCTTTTGATTCTGTTCGCCGTTCGTTGACCTTCGCTAGCCCTAGGATTATTCTTGTGTCTTGCCCGCCATATACCTGTTTGCCATTGGTCGACCCTGCCTGTGTTTCTGACCTCTCTGCTTAATAAAGCTTGCACATGGATCCGCATGGCTCACGTCTTGTCAGCCCCATAACACTACACTGTGGTGGACCGCAAGCCTCAAACTCGCACTTACAGAATTTGGAACCCTGTCACTGGTTGTTGCTGGTTGAACTCTTCTGTTGCTTATTGATTTTCTGCCCGTGCCTGAAGAGATCTCTGAGGCTTGTCCAGTTTACGTTGTGAGTGACCCCCGTAGTAACATGCTTTAAATTTTCATCCTCAAGCCTGAAAGGCAGTTCAGTGTTAAGTGAAGCCTTGAATACACACTTGGATGATGGCATTGCCAGCAAAAATATTCCTCTGACTAGTCATGTGAATGATGATACTGATAAAACAGTTGGGTTTCTTACTCACCTGATGTGAGTTGAGAACCTGCTTCAATTGGAGACTCAGGAGTAGTCTCAAACAATGTCTTTAGATGGTGTATCTGAGGAGCCAGTAGACATTACGGTGGATGTGACTGGCACTAATGACGAATGCCATTCAGATTCAGAAAGCATAGAGTCTACAAGTACTATTATGCCAGCATGAGCACATTTACAGTCCACATCACATGTGACTCAAAACTACACATGTGTACAAACCTTCTATAATATCCCGCCAGCCCCAGGAACTGCCTCACCTCCTTTTTGGTCTTGGGTCTCGGACAGGTCGCAACCGCCGCCGTCTTATCAACTTGGGGACGCACCTGCCCGTGGCCCAAGTGGAAGCCCAGATACCTTACCTCCACCCGCCCAACCGCACACTTTTTCGGGTTGGCCGTCAGCCCGGCCTCCCTCAGCGACCGCAGGACCGCCCGCAGGTGCTGCATGTGCCGCGGCCAATCATTGCTGTAGATGATGATGTCATCCAAATAGGCCGCGGCATACGCAGCATGCGGTCGGAGGATCCGGTCCATGAGTCGCTGAAAGGTGGCCGGGGCCCCGAACAACCCGAAAGGAAGCATTACAAATTGGTGTAATCCAAACGGCGTGGTGAAGGCCGTCTTTTCTTTGGACATTGGAGATAAGGGGATCTGCCAATATCCCTTCGTTAAATCCAGTGTCGAGTAAAATCGAGCAGCGCCATTTCGAACTAGAAGTAGGGAGTAATACAAGTACTTTTTCTCCCGGTGTAAATTCGCACAATCTGGCTCCCCTGTTGTATAACCGGCTTTGTCTGCCCTGAGCCTGCAACAAATTCTCCATGGAGAGCCAACCCAAAGTGTGGAGTTTTGTTCTCAGGTCCAGCACATACTGAATTTCATTTTTGCTGTCCGAAGGTCCGTCCTCCCAAGTTTCTCGTAGGACGTCCAACACACGTTCTCTATGGGCTGACGTCCATAGAGAAGCTCGAAGGGGGAAAACCCCGTGGAGGCTTGGGGGACCTCGCGCACGGCAAACAAGAGGGGTTCCAGCCATTTGTCCCAATTTTTGGCGTCTTTGTGAACGAACTTCCGAATCATGGTTTTTAATGTGCGATTAAATCTTTCGACCAGACCGTCTGTTTGTGGGTGATAAACGCTGGTGCGTATCGATTTAATGCCCAAGAGTCCGTAAAGATCGCGGAGAGTCCGTGACATAAACGCCGTGCCTTGATCGGTGAGAATCTCTTTCGGGATTCCCACCCGGGAGATAAGATGAAACAGGGCCTCCGCCACACT
>NW_015506702.1:183550-183910 GCF_001515645.1 Sinocyclocheilus grahami
CCACGTCCCTGTGCACACACCGAACCTTAACCATGCGGCTCTTATCCAATGCCTCCGGTTGAATCAGGCTTTGATGCATTGAGGTTTGGTTGCATCCCGAATCCACCAAAGCCTGATATGTACCCCCCTTAATACTCACAGGTATCTGGTACAGACCAGCTTGATAGGGGGCAGCCTGCGGGGCGTCCGGGACCCGGACCAGCGTCCCCACCTCCATCCTTGGACACCGATCAATAAAATGCCCTGGGTCCCCGCAACGCCAGCAGACCGGCCCAGGCCTCCCCGCCGCCCTAGCGGCAGGAAGTGGGTCAAGGAATTGGTGTGGAGAGAGCGGCGGAACGGGAGCTGCGGCCGGGCTGC
>NW_015506702.1:183925-196771 GCF_001515645.1 Sinocyclocheilus grahami
GAGGCGCATGGGGGGGTGGTGCTGGGGCAGATGTCGGCCCCCCAGCTCGAACCTCCCGGTCAATCCAGCTCCGGAACAGCTCGCGGTCTTCCTGCTGGGCTTGGAGGAGGGCATGGAATGCCTGATGTTGCTCCTGGTGAAGACTCGAGAGCGATTGGATAACCTCCGCAAATGGCGATCCTGGGGTGGACTGCAGATCTTTAACCTCCTGTCTGTAAGCAGACTCGTCTCCATCCTTGATGAGGCCGATGACTGTAGTGTCGTCTGCGAACTTCAGGAGCTTGACAGAGGGGTCTTTAGAGGTGCAGTCATTCGGGAATGGTATACACAATGTCCTGAGGAGATGTGTGTTCATTCACAGAAAGGTTTACCTATGAATTAATTAGAGAAGAGTCCATTTTGCTGTGCATTATGTGTCTTTCCTATGGAAAATGTAGTGAGAGGGAGAATTCTCAACATGCCATTAGGTCGTATAGTTTATCTGGTCTAGCAAAGGTGTCATGGTTGCCATGGTAACCAGGGTCCTGGGCCTCGTTCGCAGACATCTTGGCACCCAGTATGTTTATTGGGTAGGGGTCTGTGAATGTTTGTTAATCTAATAAATATTTGATTTGTTAAATCAAATGAAAAATGGTGTGTCTGATTTGTCCAGACGCTACACAATTGTTATGTAATTTGTTGTTGTCTTACTTCTCTTATTTGTGTATTCTGAGAACATGAGATTGGGAGGATTATTGTGGAATGTATGTGGACATTCTGCAGTCGACTGTTGATATGGGAGCTTAGCGCTACTTGCTTGTCACTTAATCTTTATGGGATCATTTTCATATTGACTGTACTTTTATGGGAGATTCTTCTTTGATGTGAAATGTTGATTATATATGACTGCTTTTCTAAACTTTCGGTAATGACTAAATTTCATGTAATTCTGTGGAGGTGAATGTGTTAAAAAGAACATTAATACTAATGATATTCATTGTGTTGAATGATACATGAAATTAGAAGAGTGAACTAAATCAAATGGTGTATTGGTGCCCCTAGTGGTTAATACATTGCAGACGTTATCGTTATTTTTTCCATGTGCAACTACCGAAGTTCAGCAGAAAATGACTGACGCTGCTACGGGTAAGTGCATTTTTACTCTCTCCAGTTCAGTGTGTTTAAAAATATGATAAGAGTGTGTTTAATATGAGTTTTGCAGATGTAAAGGGTTGTGATTATATCAACAAATGCATAATGCTTTGGATGGGCTTATATCTCATATGAAACTTTGTTGAGTAATTATCAACATGTCTCATATAGTGAGACTGACACATGCTGCTGCTAGTGTAGCATCGGATGGCTGAATGAATAGCACACAGTGAGTTTACCCTTAATAAGTGACGTGAAGTGACAAAAAAAAGTGACGTGAAGTGACATCCATTTATGCTGTGGCGCCCGGGGAGCAGTTGGGGGTTCGGTGCCTTGCTCAAGGGCACCTCAGTCGTGGCATTGAAGGTGGAAGAGAGCGCTGTACATTCACTCCCCCCACCTACAATCCCTGCCGGTACGAGACTCGAACCCACAGCCTTTGGGTTATGAGTCCGACTCTCTAACCATTAGGCCACGACTTCCCCCAATAATAAGAGATAAGAGAGAGTTGTTCATTTTATGTCCTTTATTTCAGTTTTAGCTATGTCTGCAGTGTTATCACCAGGGTGTATTAATACAAATTGATGTATTTCTCAGGTATGTAATTTTCATATTTCAGTTATTCTGTTATCATAAATAAAGAAATTACAAGGAAATATGTACAGGTGAGCAGGCTTTCAGTACAGCCAGGCATATTACCAGTTTAGCAGCCATGGTCTAATCATTTTAGAAATATTCTTGCAAGTTCTAGTTTCCTTCCTTCACATAATTCCCTATCTAAACATAATGCTTTGCATTACATTGTTCACATCTTTGGTTTCTAAAAGGAAACAACATTATCAGTAATGTCATACAAATAGACAAAACAAATCTTTTGATAAATCTACCACATCGTAATCTCTTCATTACATGCTGTATCAGAATGAGGTCAGGATGATTTAATCAGTTCTCCTTTTTCTGACAAACACTGAGTTGCTCCTCAATCTTTCCTTGATTCCAGCAGGCTCTTTATCAGTTGGAGCAAACAGCGGGCTTTTAAGCCACTAGTGGAGTTTGCTCATTCTCCTCGTTGGTCCCCCTAGGGGACTCTTCTGCCCCTGCCAGGGTTAGAGGCACACCTGTTCCGCCTTTCAACGACGTTAAGGGAAGACCGAAGCCATGTATCTTGCTGTCACTCGGACAGTCCAGATTAGCGGAGTAAACCATCCTTGTTATCAGAAGAACTACTTCTACATGTGAAAGGAGATCTTAAAATGCTTTTGTTAGAGACAGCACATGTTTACTCATCACGCAGTCGATCCTTACTGCAGTGACCTGTGAAGACTAAATTCATGTGGACTGAGGGCTATCCATTTTCCACCAGTAGATTGACTGGGCTGGAACCCATATCATTCCAATTTCAGTCAAAATCTTTTTTTTTTTTTTTTTCATCTGATTTCTTTCATATTCCCCCTGTATACCACATCTAGGTGATATACACTACATTTCAATTCAACTCAATTATTTCTTTGTTGTTTCAAGGAATCTCACTATTCATGAAACAATTTCCTAAACATGACCTTTTATTCAGGCTTTTCACCTATTAATATAAGTTTTTCTGTGAAACACTCAGCCCACATGTAACATGTTAACAAGCACAATGTATTTCATACATTTGACACAGAATCAGTTTGATGTCCATCATGACATCCTGAAAGTGGAAAAAAAGTGAAGTGTGGGGAGGACAGGGCAAGCCTTTTTCCTCTGCCTTCCCATGTTTTACCCTGCGCAGGTGTGGCACTTTTTCTTTCTACCACAAATAAAACAATTTCGATAATGACAGAAGCTACTAAACGTAGGCATTGTGGTATTTCCCTTGCAACAGTGTCGTAACGTTGGACTAAAACAGTTGGATGATGTCCATCACAAACCCGTTCATAAACCCCAAATTTTTCAATATTTTTGTCCAAATAATCTTTTAGGCCTAGGCATGCCATTATTGAAAGAACCAATTTTAATTTCTGAGATATAATTCATCTGTGTACTTTAGTTTTGTCTTTACTAGTTGTTATATTGCTCAATGAGCTGCTCTAAAAAGATTGAAGATCTCCACATATTCTTGGTTCCATGGCCAATAACACTAATATCATGTATCCGCAGTCTCTGGGTATGACAGCATTTGTGATTTGACAAGTGTGGCATTTTAAAACTTAAATTCAGCCCTAAGAAATATCTATTTAACCAAGATGGAGTGACCAGTATCATTGCTTTGCCATCCGTATGTTGTATGTGGACACTTTGTGCCCCTCTACTCTCCTAGTTTTTTTAAAGGAATCCTGGAACATCTATGTTTATCAGCTTTACAAGAAGCTCTGTCTTTACATCAGAGTCTAAACTCTATATTTCACAGTAAATCCTCTCTATGCTAAATCCAGTCCGAGTTTTAGCTGATGGAGAAATCAAGCAAACAGTTAACTTCTTTCATAGGGTTGGACTGGTGCCTATTAAAAGAAAGCAGTGTGTTGTTAGTTGTTAGTAACAGATTACAAAGAACTGCTATAAGACCAGTGAATTATCAAGTTGCAAATTAATATGACAAATCAAAACCTGAGGCGGTCTCTGTAGTGATCATTGTATATGCGTACTGCCCACGAGGGAAGAGATGAAAGTCTCTGATATCATCAGTCAGTTGAACATGTTTTGGCTGTTTTTGTCTCTCTCCTCATGCAGTGTCTTCCGGTCTGTAACTCAGAGATGAGGATCTGGTGGGGCATCGGAGTTTTGACTCGGGATGCAGTTATCTTCCTCGCTGCCTCTCATGGCAAATTTTTCATGCCTGTATTGTTTCTCAGTCTTTCTCCATTCTAGCCCCTCCCAGAAGTGTCAGATTCCTCTTACATTAGTGTAGCCGATCGCCCATCAGCTTTTCCTATTCTCCACAGCCATAATGTCTCTTTCTTCATGTTGTATCGCCCATTGACAGAAGTCGTCTGATTTCTTCTATAAAATGAACACTCAAGAGAACCGCATTATAAATTTTGACCACAACTGCATTTAAGCAATGTGTGCTATGGTCAGTCATTTTATGCAACTGTCTAAAATTTAAGGAATCTCATCCGGTTAACAATATATAGCAGTTCTTTATTTTAATAAGCAAGTTCTTCTTTGCTGGAAAAGAGCAAGCAATTACTTCTTTGCAGAATGCAGAAAAGAGCAGTAACCTATGCTGACTGATCTGAGCATATCATGCTTCTATAAACCTTATAAATACATCAGCATGATGCATTGTATTATAACTTCAGACTGAAATCTTGTAAATAGTCTACCAAATGTGACAACCAAAGTCAAGAAAAATAAATGTAACTCTTTTTTTCTTTTTATTATTAGCTGAGTACGGCCGTTTAAAATAGTCACTCAATCTTGTTCTCATTGATCACAATGCACAAGTTATTTTAGTTAACACAAACTAAAGTCTCAATCTCCGCAATGTATCACATTTCAGGCTGTCCCCCAGGGATAACGGACCCAAACTTCATACTTGTAAAGATAAGATGTAATGTAAGCTATCTCTTTGAAAACATCTATTTAACATTATATTATTTATTGATTCATCAATATAATTCTCTTGTGGCTCCCACTTTTCATATAAAGCCAATACATAACTCAAATGTCCTAAAATAAATCAGCCAAATCATCTAAATACAGTTATACATTTCTGCTTTACACATTGTCATCCATCTAATCAACAGTACTGTCCTAATTTTGGCTTTGTTGGTGACTGACAATGCCTTTTAAAAATAGCAGTGCATTGATTTAACACAGCTGAGAGAGAACAAAGCAAGAGTAGATTCATTTCAAAACTTCACTAAGTGATGTTTACAAACAAATTTCGGGAGGAGCATGCACGGATAATTAACACGGCCAGTTCATCATTAGTGATTACACCATGTATCCAATCGGCGCAAGAGAAAACTCCCATAAATAACCAAGTACGCCCTACCTTCGTTATCTCTCGACTTTCAGCATTGGTACATCCAATCGCTTCATGATGTCCGAGACTGAATTGTTCCCTGAGGAAAACACCTTCGACAGTACAGCTCCTCCCGCATCTACAGCCGACGTTCAGCACGCCAGCGCTCCGCTGGACACCCCAACTGAGCCCTGAACTGAACCTCGGGGCCGCAGGCCTTCCCGCATCGCCGCCTCTCATACCTTCAGACGCCGAGATTCTCCTTCACCCTCACCTTCCAGGCGTCAGCCACCTTCTCCAACATCCTCCTATGCCTCGGCTCTCTCCTCCGCTCCAGCTACGGAGAAATGGACCGTGCCAAAGTTACCACAACGTGCCCCTTTGTCAACCCATCCATTCCCCCCATCTCCGAACCATCTCAGCCCAAATCCACCAGCTACGTGCCGCACTTCCCAACCAACCCCTCCCTCCCCTCTTCCACTAACTGCGGCCCCAATCCTCCTCCAGCAGACAGCTCTGCACCAGGCAGATGCTCAAGACAATGCTGTCGATTCATGCACATTTGCAATTTTTGTGGCGGCGCTCACGCCCGCTTGATTTGCCCTGTCAACAAAGCTGCCAATAAAAATGCTAAACAATACTTATCGACTCCTGTAAATGTCTCTCGTTTATCTTCTGAATTGATTCATCACCCTGACTCTGATTTCTCTAACTATCCCCGAACTCCTGCCAAGCTCGGAGCCCTCTCCCTGGACAGCACGCCAAATACGCATAACCCTTTATTAATTATAAGAAAGTGCGAACTCGTGAAATCCAAGTGAACTTAGAATGGCAAATAGCCATTAGTTGAATGTCTACTAAACAATTTGCTGAAACATACTACTCTGCTGTTTCACCCATCCTGTCCAGATCAAGGAACATAGACAATTAGAAGAATTGCGATTTAGCAATTTATTTGTTTTAGTGCCTTGCAAGGACTTCACAATACCAACTCTCAAATCATTTAAAAATCATTCAATCTTGGAAGGACTGAGAATGTCAATGTGAGAATAGGTAACAAGGATAGCTTTTCACGAAGCGTCCATTCGCTTTGTACGAATGAGTAATGAAAAAGGTATATTTTACAAAACATCTATTTTCCTTCCCACATATAAATCGTGAGGATAACCTGCAGATTAACAGTCGGTTGCGATCCGATACTGTTCTTCCCGTATGTTTTACACAGTACGAGGATAACCCACTCTGCCAAATATGGCAGAGTCCAAATTCACGGCATGAAAATATGATCAATTTCTTAACAGACAATAAGAATAATTCATTAAAGGTTATTTGTCACTTGTCTGTAGAAATTCCCGGAAAGATCGAGCCCCCATTTGTTAAGAATATATTTCAGCTCTTTATCTTTCGATGCCGTCCGACTATTCTCAGTCCTTGCATGGGCCCATGGAAAGAATTATGAACATGGAAGAAGTTTGTGAACAGACAATTGGCTTCAAGTTTATTATTACATCCATACATTATATAGTTGCATTGCAAGGGGTGGTGCAGTGATTCATCCAATGAGAATTTTACACCACATATGTGTGGTACACAAGCCAAGAAATATACGTTACATAAAACGGAAGTCTGGCCAGGAAGTTCTGGACATAATGGGCCTCATTTATGAAACGAACGGTCGTTTCAACGCAAAACTTGGAATTTATCAATATGGATGTGAGCGGTGGCTACGATCAGATCTCACGTCTGGTCTCAGCTCATGTACGCAAGTTTTCTTTAGCCTGAATTTATACGCGCAGCATATAAATCTGGTGGAGAATTCTAGAATTACAGCATTTTGTTCATTTTTATTTTCCTGACCATCAAACGAAGCTCATTTGTTCTAAATTCCCTCTGTATGTTTATAGGGGAAGGACTTTTATTATGAATGTGTGCCGCTAGTTGACGTGAGTTTCCGTTATTTCGATTTACTTTCACTTTCAGTAGCCGCTTGATCTGCCATTTCTTCAGGTGTTAATGTGCGTGATTGAATAAAGACCACATTTAACACTTCGTGGCCTTAAGTTGTACAATATCCAATCTAATTGGAGCAATGTTGTGCCATCTACTGTGAACAGTTAAATGTCTCCTGTCGCACTTCTTACCCGAGTCCCGTGGTGGATTAGCATCAACACCCCTACCGATCTATTAGTCCCGTTCATCATTAGTTGATCGTTAACCAGTAAGATTAGAATGTCTTTTTATTTATTTATTTTTTGATTGTTTTATACAGGGCTTGAGCTTTATATGCGCGAATAGCAGCGTAAACAAGACCGAGAGGATTCAATCCTCGCATCATGCATCTGCGCTTCTGTGAAAGGAAAAAAAAAGAAATTAAGTCTATAAAAGAAATAAAATAAATAGGATCACACAAAATATATAATAGGCTATAATATGATTAACATATTAACAAAAGGAAAAAAAACACTGTGCAACAAGTATAGGCTATGCTCATTTTTGTGACACTCTTAATGCATTTAATTATTTTCTTTATGTCTTTATTTGATTTAATCCATCTGATCGCACAGGCGCCTCACGCACACACAAACAACATTAGTTCTACCGTTGCCTGACATTTCAGCCATTCATCATCAAACTAAAATGCAGTCAACCAAACATAAAAGTTGCACTGTTTATTTTAAAATGTCCGCTGTAAAATCAGCGTGCAGCGCCCAAACAAACATTTTGTGAAGGATTTTACACGGATATTAGAACAAGAGTGAAGTATAAAGCCATGTTTAGGCTACATAATGAATAATAGTTATGCAAACAAATCTTACAAATGTAGCAAAAATGGAAACATTTGGATTCTTGTGGTATGAGGCAGGCTCGTGAGCCCAATGCTGTTTCAGTTTTGCTTGACATTTGTATGCTGTTTATAATGAATGCCACTATAGCCTAATTTGTGTTTTATTTTATAGTTTAATATATAATTTTATAACTACTTATTTTTCATTCTTGTTCTGTTCTGAATGCCATTAAATTTAAAATATTTGTTGTAGAGTGAGGGGAACTAAATAGGCTGTTTGTATTTACCAGTATTTTAATATACATATAAATTACATAAATTAATGTAGCATAATTGTTTGCAATTACAAGGTTAACGGGTGTTTTTGGAGTAATCAGATTCTCTTTCACGAGATTACTTCCTGTTTTTGGTCAGGTTTCGTTTCTCCATGTTGTAAACTCTATGGGCGTGGTTTCTAAACCGGGGTGTTTTTAGGGGCGTGATATTCAATTGACGATTGTTTTCTGTCGCCACATTTTTCAATGTGCGATCATTCGTACGATGAGATTGGCGGCATACGAATGTTTCATGAATCACACCTGAACTCTGTCGTAAGTTGATTTGTGCGCACCGATCTGCGATCGTTTCTACATTAGATTGATAAATGAGGCCCATTAGGCGTACACTTGGCCAAGAATACCTTTTCTCAACTGAACTATACAGTTTGGTCAGTCCAAACTCAATAACCTTTGGGCCTATAGCCCCCGTCCTCCTCGAAATATTTGAACTCCTGAGGAAATATACATGTGCATGTGTGTAGAAATAGGAGAAAAGACAAAAGAGGGGCAGAGAGAACCCTGAAGGGAGGAGGGAGCACAGAGAGGCAAACTCACAGAAACATCTGGCAGAGAGCATGACATAATTTAACAGCTATAATACTTCGACTGCCAGCAGGGCTTACCCATCTGACACCTGTTTCACAAATACTCGGTCTGCAGTGCGTATGCGGTGCCTATTTTGTCCCGCACCCATGTTAATGGGTTAGAGCTTTTACGCTGCACATGGTTGCGGACCCGACAGTGCGTTCCAGGAGTGGCGCATCTGCAGCAGTGCAGCGATCGTCTATTTTATGGCGTTCGGACGGATTCTTTAATATGACGTTGCAACATGCACTCGTCTCACTGAACGTCTCACTGACATCTTAATTTTTTTATTTTTTATTTTGCTATTTAATCCATTCATTTTAAGACGCAGACGAGGCGTAGACGTGACATAGATGTCACGAAAATCACATGTGGCAGTGAAGTGTCGAGCCAGATGTCACGCGTGATTCACGTGGAGCAGTGAAGTTTAAAAAAAAAAAATCGCTAACACGTATCATAACACGCTGCTCACATGGCTCAGTGCAGTGTGTCAGCCAATGCACAATTTACTTGCCCTTCATTCATTCCTCTCAACGGACGTGACATCTGCGTCTGACTTATAACGTGACGTCTGCTTCTGACTTTTTTTTTTTTTTTAATTGCAGTTTTTAGTTTGTCTGTCTTTTTCCAGGCTACCATACAATATTCATTAATTATGTATTAAATACAAATATATTATAATAATAACATTTTTTAGAAATTTTTTTTTCATTACACTTTGTAAAAGTATAAAGATAACATAAAAAAAATATAGAAAGTCTATAACATATAAATAACGAATGTCTCTGAAAGGAATCCTTTAGTGAAGTTTGTGTTGCTTATAGGTATACTCATGTCGTTTAGTTTTATGAAATCCTTTTTGATTTTCTTTTACATTTGGGGGTTATTGTGTTTTTATCTGTCACGTTTTTAATGTAGCCTACAGCACATCAGTGATGGCCAACCCGTCAAACGCAATCGTCTGCTAGATCTGAGACTGTTGCTGTAAAATAATAATAAAATAATAGAAAATACATTATGCCAGATTAATGTTCAGTTTTTCAAGCGCCTCTCTCCTTTGCTTTATTTTACGTTTTAAAACATTATATTAGGACTCTTTGAAGAATAAAAGAACAGCACTTATTTTATTAATCATTTATTTTTTCCTTTCTTTTTTGAAAGAAAATTAATACTTTTATTCAGCAATTATGTTAAATTGATAAGATTTCTATATTTTGAATAATAATCTGCCAAGATTCATCAATCAATCCTGTAAAAATGTCACAGAAAATATTAAGCAGCACAATTGTTTCCGACATTGACAATACATTGAAGCTACAATACATTACATTGTGACAGAGAAGACTGGAGTAATGATGCTGTGTGAAAACCATTATTTTAAATTGTAATGATATTTCACAATATTAACCAGACCCCGCCCCTTCAATAAATAAATCAATCAATCAATAAATAAATAAAACCTTATATAAACTAGGGCTGTGCAATTAATCGCATGTGATTGTCATGCGCATCTCGTCAGTAAAGCCGGTCCCGTGATTAGTAGTAAATCTCCATCACCTGCATTCAGATGGAGCAGCATTTAATACACAGAGCCATAGTTCACTGACAATCAGGCAATATCGCGTTACCGTTGAGAAAACCTATTTCTAAGTTAAGCTTATTTTAAGCTTCATGATCAGTGAATTATGTGTACCAAACAAGCAAAGAAGAATAAATATGTAAGGGTGTGCGATAGAGACAAAAAATCTCTATTTTCTGGGTTTTTAGCAATAACGATACTCAGACTACATTTTTCTGAGTGTGTTGTGCTGCAGGACTGCCGTGGACAGCTGACTTCTAAAGTTTTTGAAATTCTTCATATTCTGCGTGGTCAGTTTACAGCAGTGATAGAAATTAATCTTTTCCAACAAAAGTTATTTTGACCCTTTATGGGCATTTTTACCTTTTTTCTAGAAGTGTGCATTATCTTTTGCATCAAATTCTTATATTTAATCAATAAAGTGAATTAGAATAATAAGACATTTGGGGCTGTTACCAAACCAATAAAATCATTATAGACTAAATTCATCTTTGCAATGCAGAGGAAACACAGAAGCTGCATCTGAAGAGGCATTTAGATGCATTTACACACTGTTTAATGCAGGACATTGAATGCTTTAACCTGCAGTTACACATGCAGAAATAATGTTTTGATATTTTAATCCTAATACATTGAATAGCCTACTGATATTTGAAAATAATAATAAAAAAAAAAGAAAAGGCACTTTAAATGTGAACTTAAACCCGCCAGTAGGTGACAACAAGTCACTATTAATAAGTGAGTAATTGCTCATTTAAACAGTTGATACATTCAGGAATGAAAGACTATACTATACTGCTCAGAGACGCAAAACAGGACTGTGGTTTGGAATGAGTTTTTTATTGGCGAAATAGAGCAAAAACAGGCAATATCGCGTCTAAAACAGAAGTCTGTTAATATTAACTTCTTGTTTATTTAACTGTTGTATAAAATCAATATCTGGGCCCCATTATGTGCCATCATGTGCTGATCATATACTTCACCATATGTCTGCACATTCCATTCTCATACAGATTTCTATACATGCAGGCAAATACACATGATTATAATAGTGGAATAACTTAATACATAAATGCCTATCTTCACATTGACTATACTTGAATCATTTATATTTTGATTAATTAAACTCTTCTTCATTCTCCCCTTTGAGACTTACTAAGTCTCACTTTTACTTGTCTTTACCCAGAGTGCAGTTTCATAATCTAGTCTCATTAGTTATTACTACCTAGTGACTAAATTAAGTCACACAGTTTTATCACCAATGACTAGATTATGCAACAGCACTCTGGTGGAGCAGCAGGACCAAACCTCTCCCCCACACTTGACTAGGAGGGAGTAAAAGATCCCGTCTCCCTAATCCCTCATTTAAGATAAAACAATGTTATAAGCATGAGCGTGCAATTGGTTCAGCGCTTGCCTGTGGTTGTCACAGTTATGTAGTGTACAACAGAAAAAATTCAAGATATAAAACATGTAACATCACAAAAGATAGCATAGTTGATCTTCAGCCCAGACACTTTGCGCATCGTAGAGGGCCACCCTTGGGCAGAGGTTAGGCTAGCACTTACACCCAGGGTATGGTTCATATTTATACTTCTTCTTCGTCCTCAGTTGAGGAACTAGAGTCTCCATCATTTGTCAATGTTTGTGACTTCCAGTTGGGTGCATAAGCCCAGTCCTGGTAATGTACATTTTGGTTACACTTCAAAGACAATTTCTTATTATCTTGACATGTTAGAACCTCCCAATCTCATTACATCTAACCCCATTGCATTAGACAGTCCTGGACATTTCTTAAACATTCATCATGAAATATTCTACAACTAGAACTGTGTATAGGTATTGATACCATACATAAAATTGGTCTTGCTTCAAAGCAAACTATGCCGTTTTCCCGTTTCTCTTTTTCTGTTTTATGCTTATGAAGGTCTGTTAGAGATTCTAAGCACAAGAAGGTTAGCTTAGTGCTCCTGTGAACAGTAACTTTATGTTAGTGCAACTAAGTAAATGAAGAATTCAAGCCCACAGATGCTGAAAACATTATTTCGATGATTGAGAAATTTGGATCATGCAATGTAAAGACTAAAGCTTGCCCAAATGAAAAATGTCTCTAACATGTGAAATGAAATGTTATTTGCAATGCATAAAGACAGATTTTAAAGTGTTTGGAGTTTAATGCTCATGAACTTATGTTTGAGCTTCTAAGCACAAGAAGATTAATTAAGTGCTTCTCTGAACAGTTACTTTATGTTAGTGCAACTAAGTAAATGAAGAATTCAAGCCCACAGATGCTGAAAACATTATTTCTCTCATAGAGAAAATTGGTTTATGCAATGTAAAGACAAAAGCTTGCCCACATGAAAGGAGTCTCTAACTTGTGAAATGAAATGTTTTTTGAAATGCAGAAAGACAGATTATAAAGTGTTTGAAGATTTATGCTCATGAAACTCATATAAGAGCTTTTAAGCACAAGAAGTTTAATTCAGTGCTTCTGTGAACA
>NW_015506702.1:199378-200109 GCF_001515645.1 Sinocyclocheilus grahami
CAAAAGCTTGCCCACATGAAAGGAGTCTCTAACTTGTGAAATGAATTTTTTTTTAAATGCAGAAAGACAGATTATAAAGTGTTTGGAGATTTATGCTCATGAAACTCATGTTAGAGCTTTTAAGCACAAGAAGTTTAATTCAGTGCTTCTGTGAACAGTAACTTTATATTAACGCAACTAAGCAAAAGAAGAGAATGCAAGCCCACAGATGCTGAAAACCTTCTTTCTCTGATAGAGAAATTTGTTTCATGCAATATAAAGACTAAAGCTTGCCAACATAAAAGGTGTCTCTAACTTGTTAAATGGAATGTTATTTGAAATGCAGAAAGACAGATTATAAAGTGTTTGGAGTTTTATCCTCATGAACTTATATTTGAGCTTATAAGCACAATAAGCTTAATTCAGTGCTTCTGTGAACAGTAATTTTATATTAATGCAACTAAGCAAATGAAGAGAATGCAAGCCCACAGATGCTGAAAACCTTCTTTCTCTGATAGAGAAATTTGTTTCATGCAATATAAAGACTAAAGCTTGCCCACATGAAAGCTGTCTCTAACTTGTGAATTGAAATACTATTTGCAATGCAGAAAGACAGATTTTAAAGTGTTTGGAGATTTATGCTCATGAACTTATATTTGAGCTTATAAGCACAATAAGCTTAATTCAGTGCTTCTGTGAACAGTAATTTTATATTAATGCAACTAAGCAAATGAAGAGAATGCAAGCCCACA
>NW_015506702.1:201366-202195 GCF_001515645.1 Sinocyclocheilus grahami
TTTCTCTGATAGAGAAATTTGGTTCATGCAATGTAAACACAAAAGGTTGCCCACATGAAAGGAGTCTCTAATTTGTGAAATGAAATGTTTTTTGAAAAGCAGAAAGACCGATTTTAAAGTGTTTGGAGATTTTTGCTTATGAACTTATGCTTGAGCTTCTCAGCACAAGAAAATTAATTCAGTGCTTCTGTGAACAGTAACTTAATATTAATGCAACTAAGCAAATGTAGAGAATGCAAGCGCACAGATGCTGAAAACATTATTTATATGATAGAGAAATTTGGTTTATGCAATGTAAAGACTAAAGCTTGCCCACATGAAAGCTGTTTCTAACTTGTGAAATGAAATGTTATTTGCAATGCAGAAAGACAGATTTCAAAGTGTTTGGAGTTTTATGCTTATGAAGGCATGGTAGAGATTCTAAGCACAAGAAGCTTAAGTCAGTGCTTCTGAGAACAGTAACCTTATGTTAGTGCAACTAAGTAAATGAAGAATGCAAGCCCACAGATGCTGAAAACATTATTTCTCTGATAGAGAAATTTGGTTCAGGCAATGTAAAGACTAAAGTTTGCCCAAATGAAAGGTATCTCTAACTTGTGAAATGAAATACTATTTGCAATGCAAAAAGACAGATTTTAAAGTGTTTGGAGATTTATGCTCATGAACTTATGTTTGAGCTTCTAAGCACAAGAAGCTTAATTCAGTGCTTCTGTGAACAGTAACTTTATATTAATGCAACTAAGCAAAAGAAGAGAATGCAAGCCCACAGATGCTGAAAACAATTTTTCTCTGATATAGAAATTTGGTTCATGCAATGTAAACACAAAAG
>NW_015506702.1:203126-205075 GCF_001515645.1 Sinocyclocheilus grahami
AAGACAGATTTTAAAGCGTTTGGAGATTTATGCTCATGAACTTATATATGAGCTTCTAAGCACAATAAGCTTAATTCAGTGCTTCTGTGAACAGTAACTTTAAATTAATGCAACTAAGCAAATGAAGAGAATGCAAGCCAACAGATGCTGAAAACCTTCTTTCTCTGATAGAGAAATTTGGTTTATGCAATGTAAAGACTAAAGCTTGCCCACATGAAAGCTGTCTCTAACTTAATTAACTGCATTGCAGATTTTAAAGTGTTTGGAGATTTATGCTCATGAACTTATATTTGAGCTTCTAAGCACAAGAAGCTTAATTCAGTGCTTCTGTGAACAGTAACTTTAAATTAATGCAACTAAGCAAATGAAGAGAATGCAAGCCAACAGATGCTGAAAACCTTCTTTCTCTGATAGAGAAATTTGGTTTATGCAATGTAAAGACTAAAGCTTGCCCACATGAAAGCTGTCTCTAACTTGTGAAATGAAATGTTATTTGCAAGGCATAAAGACAGATTTTAAAGTGTTTGGAATTTAATGCGCATGAACTTATGTTTGAGCTTCTACGCACAAGAAGATTAATTAAGTGCGACTCTGAACAATTATTTTATGTTAGTGCAACTAAGTAAATGAAGAGACTGCAAGCCCACAGATATTGAAAAGCTTCTTTCTCTGATAGAGAAATTTGGTTCAAGCAATATAAAGACTAAAGTTTGCCCACATGAAAGATGTCTCTAACATGTGAAATAAAATGTTATTAGCAATGCAGAAAAACAGATTTTAAAGTGTTTGGAGACTTATGCTCATGAAACTCATATTTGACCTTCTAAGCACAATAAGCTTAATTCAGTGCTTCTGTGAACAGTAACTTTATTTTAGTGCAACTAAGTAAATGAAGAGACTGTAAGCCCACAGATGCTGAAAACATTATTTCTCTGATAGAGAAATTTGGTTCATGCAATATAAAGACTAAAGTTTGCCCAAATAAAAGGTGTCTCTAACTTGTGAAATGAAATGTTATTTGCAATGCAGAAAAAACGATTTTAAAGTGTATGGAGATTTTTGCTCATGAACATATTTGAGCTTCTAAGCACAAGAAGCTTAATTCAGTGCTTCTGTAAATAGTAACTTAATATTAATGCAACTAATCAAATGAAGAGAATGCAAGCCCACAGATATTGAAAACCTTCTTTCTCTGATAGAGAAATTGGGTTTATGCAATGTAAAGACTAAAGCTTGCCCAGATGAAAGATGTTTCTAACATGTGATATAAAATGTTATTAGCAATGCAGAAAAACAGATTTTAAAGTGTTTGGAGACTTATGCTCATGAAACTCATATTTGACCTTCTAAGCACATTAAGCTTAATTCAGTGCTTCTGTGAACAGTAACTTTATATTAATGCAACTAAGTAAAGGAAGAGACTGCAAGCCCACAGATGCTCAAAACATTATTTCTCTCATAGAGAAATTTGGTTCATACAATAGAAAGATTAAAGTTTACCCACATGAAAGCAGTCTCTAACTTGTGAAATGAAATGTTTTTTGAAATGCAGAAAGACATATTTTAAAGTGTTTGGAGATTTATGCTCATGAAACTCATATTTGACCTTCTAAGCACATTAAGCTTAATTCAGTGCTTCTGTGAACAGTAACTTTATGTTAGTGCATTTAAGTAAATGATGAAAACAAGCCCACAGATGCTGAAAACATTATTTCGATGACAGAGAAATTTGGTTCATGCAATGTGAAGACTAAAGTTTGCCCAAATGAAAATTGTCTCTAACATGTGAAATGAAATGTTATTTGCAATGCATAAAGACAGATTTTAAAGTGTATGGAGATTTTTGCTCATGAACATATTTGAGCTTCTAAGCACAAGAAGCTTAATTCAGTGTTTTTGTTAACGGTAACTTTATATCAATGCAACTAAGCAAATGAAGAGAATGCAAG
>NW_015506702.1:205823-206710 GCF_001515645.1 Sinocyclocheilus grahami
TTGCCCACATGAAAGGTGTCTCTAACTTGTGAAATGAAATACTATTTACAATGCAGAAAGACAGATTTTAAAGTGTTTGGAGATTTATGCTCATGAACTTATATTTGAGCTTCTAAGCACAAGAAGCTTAATTCAGTGTTTTTGTTAACGGTAACTTTATATCAATGCAAATGAAGAAATGAAGAGAATGCAAGCCCACAGATACTGAAAACATTATTTCTCTGATAGAGAAATTTGGTTCAGGCAACTAAAGTTTGAATGCAACTAAGCAAATGAAGAGAATGCAAGCCCACAGATGCTGAAAACATTATTTCTCTGATAGAGAAAATTGGTTCATGCAATATAAAGACTAAAGTTTGCCCACATGAAAGGTGTCTCTAACTTGTGAAATATAATGTTACTTGCAATGCAGAAAAACAGATTTTAAAGTGTTTGGAGTTTAATACTCATGAACGTATGTTTGAGCTTCTAAGCAAAAGAAGATTAATTAAGTGCTTCTCTGAACAGTTACTTTATGTTAGTGCAACTGAGTAAATGAAGAGAATGCAAGCCCACAGATGCTGAAAACATTATTTCTCTGATAGAGAAAATTGGTTCATGCAATATAAAGACTAAAGTTTGCCCACATGAAAGGTGTCTCTAACTTGTCTGTTAACGGTAACTTTATATTAATGCAACTAAGCAAATGAAGAGAATGCAAGCCAACAGATGCTGAAAACCTTCTTTCTCTGATAGAGAAATTTGGTTTATGCAATGTAAAGACTAAAGCTTGCCCAGATGAAAGATGTCTCTAACATGTGAAATGAAATGTTATTAGCAATGCAGAGAGACAGATTTTAAAGTGTTTGGAGTTTTATGCTCATGAAACTCATATTTGAGCTTCTAAG
>NW_015506703.1:0-4356 GCF_001515645.1 Sinocyclocheilus grahami
ACCCGGAGACAAAAACAAGGGAAAAAAGGTGAGGTGAAGGAGATCACTTGTCGATGATTCTTCACTGAGGTGCCCGCATTTTCCACCAGTGTAACGGGGTGAAGAATCACATGACAAGTAATCTCAATCAATACCCCGGAGGGTGGATTTATTGGTGTGATGGGTGCTAGTGAGAAAGGTCCAGGTAGGTGCTCTGGTGCTGTGAGTGCTCTCTTCCGTCTTCCCAGTGCAGAGGGTTCGTGCAGTGCTCCTGTGGGGCTCGGATCGGTCACGCGCTGCTTTCTGTGGGAAAAATGAGAGGGCGAGTTAGTGCTCAGTCTCATGGAGGAATCTCCTAGATGGCAGGGCTTGCGTGGCTTATGTAGCCGCCGCCTGATAAGGTGCAGCTGTGACCGATCAGCCTGTGATGATGATGGCCAGGTGCTCCTCGCTTGTTTCCAGGGCGACGCTGATGAAGCCTTGGGACGCTCGTCACAGTCTCTATTTGTTTCTCTGTTTTTGCCACGGGATTCACATCCCGTGGTAACTAGGATTTATACAAGCTTCAGTCTGGATCCAGAACACCTGAGAAGAGATGCCAACCCCTCAGATGATGCCAACCCTGAAACAACATACAGAACTACCACATTTTGCTATAAGTTTGATTGTATCATATAATAATTGCTGTTAATAGTGTTCATCGTCTGTTTGATTACGTCTTTAATTGATTTTTCCGTACATTTCTGCCATATGTACATTAACTGACAGTCACTACTGATAAGCTACCACTAAATATTGTAGAAACTTAATTTGCTGTAAAGTTGCTTTTCAACGATTTATATCATGAAAAGCGCTATATAAATAAACTTGAATTGAAATAAATTACATTTTAAAACATATGAAAAAAAAGTGTTAAAAAGTGTTATTGTAAATTATAATAATATTTTGCAATAATACTGATTTTACTGTATTGTCAAATAAATGCAACCTTAAAATGAAATATATAGTTATTTAAAAAATAGAGAGAGTGAAAGTGACTTTCACCTTTTCAGTTTCACTTCCATATATATACAGTGGGTACGGAAAGTATTCAGACCCCCTTAAATTTTTCACTCTTTGTTATATTGCAGCCATTTGCTAAAATCATTTAAGTTAATTTTTTCCTCATTAATGTACACACAGCACCCCATATTGACAGAAAAACACAGAATTGTTGACATTTTTGCAGATTTATTAAAAAAGAAAAACTGAAATATCACATGGTCCTAAGTATTCAGACCCTTTGCTCAGTATTTAGTAGAAGCACCCTTTTGATCGAATACAGCCATGAGTCTTTTTGGGAAAGACCCAACACCTCAGATGATGCCAACCCTGAAACAACATACAGAACTACCACATTTTGCTATAAGTTTGATTGTATCATATAATAATTGCTGTTAATAGTGTTCATCGTCTGTTTGATTACGTCTTTAATTTATTTTTCCGTACATTTCTGCCATATGTACATTAACTGACAGTCACTACTGATAAGCTACCACTAAATATTGTAGAAACTTAATTTGCTGTAAAGTTGCTTTTCAACGATTTATATCATGAAAAGCGCTATATAAATAAACTTGAATTGAAATAAATTACATTTTAAAACATATGAAAAAAAGGGTTATGTTAAAAAGTGTTATTGTAAATTATAATAATATTTTGCAATAATACTGATTTTACTGTATTGTCAAATAAATGCAACCTTAAAATGAAATATATAGTTATTTAAAAAATAGAGAGAGTGAAAGTGACTTTCACCTTTTCAGTTTCACTTCCATATATATACAGTGGGTACGGAAAGTATTCAGACCCCCTTAAATTTTTCACTCTTTGTTATATTGCAGCCATTTGCTAAAATCATTTAAGTTAATTTTTTCCTCATTAATGTACACACAGCACCCCATATTGACAGAAAAACACAGAATTGTTGACATTTTTGCAGATTTATTAAAAAAGAAAAACTGAAATATCACATGGTCCTAAGTATTCAGACCCTTTGCTCAGTATTTAGTAGAAGCACCCTTTTGATCTAATACAGCCATGAGTCTTTTTGGGAAAGATGCAACAAGTTTTTCACACCTGGACTTGGGGATCCTCTGCCATTCCTCCTTGCAGAGCCTCTCCAGTTCTGGCAGGTTGGATGGTAAACGTTGATGGACAGCCATTTTTAGGTCTCTCCAGAAATGCACAATTGGGTTTAAGTTAGGGCTCTGGCTGGGCCATTCAAGAACAGTCACAGAGTTGTTGTGAAGCCACTCCTTCGTTATTTTAGCTGTGTGCTTAGGGTCATTGTCTTGTTGGAAGGTAAACCTTCGGCCCAGTCTGAGGTCCTGAGCACTCTGGAGAAAGTTTTCGTCCAGGATAACCCTGTACTTGGCCGCATTCATCTTTCCCTCAATTCCAACCAGTCGTCCTGTCCCTGCAGCTGAAAAACACCCCCACAGCATGATGCTGCCACCACCATGCTTCACTGTTGGGACTGTATTGGACAGGTGATGAGCAGTGCCTGGTTTTCTCCACACATACCGCTTAGAATTAAGGCCAAAAAGTTCTATCTTGGTCTCATCAGACCACAGAATCTTATTTCTCACCATCTTGGAGTCCTCCATGCAGGCTTTCATGTGTCTTGCACTGAGGAGAGGCTTCCATCGGGCCACTCTGCCATAAAGCCCCAACTGGTGGAGGGCTGCAGTGATGGTTGACTTTCTACAACTTTCTCCCATCTCCCGACTGCATCTCTGGAGCTCAGCCACAGTGATCTTTGGGTTCTTCTTTACCTCTCTCACCAAGGCTCTTCGCCCCCGATAGCTCAGTTTGGCCGGACGGCCAGCTCTAGGAAGGGTTCTGGTCATCCCAAACGTCTTCCATTTAAGGAATGGAGGCCACTGTGCTCTTGGGAACCTTAAGTGCAGCAGAAATTTTTTTGTAACCATGGCCAGATCTGTGCCTTGCCACAATTCTGTCTCTGAGCTCTTCAGGCAGTTAAGTAAATACATCCTCCAAATGGAGGCCTGTACAAACAATTGGAATTTGCATTAAGCCAGGTCCCAGACCTGGGTGGTAACAAAAGGTAATTTGCATGGGATTGCTCTCTACGGTGATCAAAGTTTCTCTTAACTCTTAGGATCTGTATTATCTTTTAGTAAGATTAAGACCATTGTACCACTTGCCCTGAAACTATTCAAATGAAACCAAACATGACTGTAAATCTTATTTGCATTCATTTAGAACATTATATTCTTGACCAGTTTGAGTGAATCCAGTGGAGGGAGGAGATGAAAAGGCACAGATGCATATGTGAGAGAGACGTTTCCCGCACCACCCCTCTGTGGGGTGTCCTGAAGATGCCTGTGCATTGTTTGCCTCTCAGGAGATCAAAGTATTCTAGTTTCTTTTATCCTTACAATTTAAACTAATAAATACATTTAAAAAAAAAATTGACATTTTTTCAAAAAAATATAATAACAATCATAATAAAAATAATTACAAATGCTCACAACAAAACTAAAACTTCAACTATAAATTAATGTGAAAACAGAAAATATTAAAATTGTATTAAATTCTAAATATTAACAAAAGCTAAGTACAAAGACTACTTTCCCATGGCCTTAAAGTGACCTTTAATCTCAGCAAAAGTAGTATATCATCCGGGTATTTTTCGCCTAATGATTTATGGATATTGGCTGCATCAGACTATGCATATTTCCCTACTAGACAAAATAAATAGAACATGAAAAGATTTGTATGTCCAAATTCACAGTATTGATAAAACAGTAGGTGAGGAGTATCCGAATGACCTATTTAAGATTATGTGTGCATTCGATGGAGTTGTGAATGGCAGCGAGGAGACGCAACTGATGCTATTAGGTCACATGACAATTACAACATAATGAATGTAGTATATCCGGATTATATTCATACTACACACAACAATAACTATACAACCATCTTATATTTTTTAATTACTTTATTTACATTTTTAAGTGATATCATATAATCTTATTAAATTGCCTATAATTACAATTATTACAATAATAATTTGTTATTAAATATAATAATTATACAAAATATTTTATTTAGAAATATATTCAAATGAATTAAATTGTTTATTTTATCAATTTACAGTGGGTACGGAAAGTATTCAGACCCCCTTAAATTTTTCACTCTGTTATATTGCAGCCATTTGCTAAAATCATTTAAGTTAATTTTTTTCCCTCATTAATGTACACACAGCACCCCATATTGACAGAAAAACACAGAATTGTTGACATTTTTGCAGATTTATTAAAAAAGAAAAACTGAAATATCACATGGTCCTAAGTATTCAGACCCTTTGCT
>NW_015506703.1:11070-29036 GCF_001515645.1 Sinocyclocheilus grahami
GAGTTAAATATATGAGTGTCACAGCAAAGGGTCTGAATACTTAGGACCATGTAATATTTCAGTTTTTCTTTTTTAATAAATCTGCAAAAATGTCAACAATTCTGTGTGTTTGTCAATATGGGGTGCTGTGTGTACATTAATGAGGAAATAAAAAAAATTAACTGAAATGATTTTAGCAAATGGCTGCAATATAACAATATATACATAATTTTCAACAATGAAAAGTCCATGACAATTTTACAGTATTTGCATGTTGCAGGACAGCATTATGATTATTCATGATGAACATGTATTACACCATGTGACCATCACAGATTAAAAAAAAAAAAAAAAAAGACAATCCAGATTTGCAAATCATGCTCTATGCATCTCATATCGTGCAAGATCACGTTCCATGGTTCATTACTGTTGCAAAATTGTATTTAAGTTCAGAGGTGAGACGTGTAGATTTCTGCTGACACCAAAGGTCTTTTACCCACACAGACACATCAAACATACATTGACACACATGCACTCTTTCCCATTTAATCTTGCTGTAAGAGGATGAAGGCACAACAGTAAAAAAACAAAAAATTACATAATCCTACACTTCTCTCTCCCAACCCCCCTCTCTCTCTCTGACCATCACTTCATCATGTTCTGTTCAGCCTTTTATCATCTTAGCTCACTATTCTCTAGCCGTTTCTTGTACAGAGAGGTGTTCTGGATTTGTAGGGCCGACAGCTGTGTGTGGGTGTGTATGTGTTCCTCACGGACTATTTTCGAGCTGGATTTAAACGTTTCGTTGCTACCTAAAATCCATTGGAAGAGTATAAAGCGCACGGTCATTGATATTGAATATTGGCGACTGTGAGGACGTCGCACATAATCTACAAAATGTTGTGTTTATTCATAGAACGTTTTATAAAACAAGACACTGATGTTAGGGGTTATCAACCATTTTTCCGGGTATTAGATAAACTTATTCGAAATGGATGTACTTTGACCTTTGGGCAGTCCATCCTGTCAGAATGTACGCCTAAAACAGATAGCCTATCGAATTAACAAGATATTTAAAACGCTCCCCCCGCCAGCCAAATGCGCTCAACACCAAATCTGTCGTGACAAAATACTTCCTTCCTAATTAGTTACTAATAAATTAATCATTCATTCTTACACGTTTTTTGTTACTAATATAAAATACTTTCTTTTCTTTTTTTTAGCATGGAACGTTTGTATTATGTTTAGTACTCATGGCGTATTAAGACCAGATTTGGTCAAGGACTTCCTGTTCTCTGAGCTCGGTCTGCTTTGTCAACTAGCGCGTGGAATCAGAACTCGTGTGTGTCCCGGGACGCGCGAGCTGTGCAGTGATGCGCGGGACTACCTGACGCTCAGGTGGAATAAAAAGGTTTATTTGAAATATGAACTCGCTCACGCGCACAGCTAGGCTACTAGAGAGAGCAAGCCACCAATGCCATGCATGCGTCGGATGTCTGTGGCACCGGGTTGGCCGCGAACTAATCTGATCCATCTGGACAATCTTCTCAATCGGACAGAGTGGACGCATTACGTGCATCAGATTACATAAGAACACCTTTGACTGAGATTCAATCACGACAAGGGTTTGCACCTGACACCTTGAAGCATATACACACGTACATACACGCACGCACAGAGAAGGGCATAGAATCACTTTTTGGTAGTGAACTAGATATAATACGGTTTCACCAGCACGTTTCCTCAGTAAATGAGCTGTCAGATCCGATCACGGTCATTAACTCAACGCCTTTGAATTCCAGATGTTTTCTCAACACCACGATTTCGACATAAATCACTTTTAAACACTAGGTTTCGTCTTTAAACAAGAATACAGAGAAACCAAGAGAGAAATATAAAACAATTAAATGAAAACTTCTTAAATTACCAAAATGCTTTGAGGATAATGAGATACTTCCTCACCTGTGTATTTTTCCCAAAGTTTTTCCTGCCTGAGCCTTAAAACGGTCCGGACGGATCTCCATCCTCGCGACTCCCGAGTCCGACCGGTTCAAAAAGTTCTATTAAATTCACTCCCAGAGGGTCGCATAGCTAAAAAACGGGAGTCGCGTGCTGCCCTTCACTTAATCCTGAGACTGCGAGCTCGCGAGAGACGAGGACGTGATGGGGGGGCGTTCAGGGATTTGTAGGGCCGACAGCTGTGTGTGGGTGTGTATGTGTTCCTCACGGACTATTTTCGAGCTGGATTTAAACGTTTCGTTGCTACCTAAAATCCATTGGAAGAGTATAAAGCGCACGGTCATTGATATTGAATATTGGCGACTGTGAGGACGTCGCACATAATCTACAAAATGTTGTGTTTATTTATAGAACGTTTTATAAAACAAGACACTGATGTTAGGGGTTATCAACCATTTTTCCGGGTATTAGATAAACTTATTCGAAAGGGATGTACTTTGACCTTTGGGCAGTCCATCCTGTCAGAATGTACGCCTAAAACAGATAGCCTATCGAATTAACAAGATATTTAAAACGCTCCCCCCGCCAGCCAAATGCGCTCAACACCAAATCTGTCGTGACAAAATACTTTCTTCCTAATTAGTTACTAATAAATTAATCATTCATTCTTACACGTTTTTTGTTACTAATATAAAATACTTTCTTTTCTTTTTTTTAGCATGGAACGTTTGTATTATGTTTAGTACTCATGGCGTATTAAGACCAGATTTGGTCAAGGACTTCCTGTTCTCTGAGCTCGGTCTGCTTTGTCAACTAGCGCGTGGAATCAGAACTCGTGTGTGTCCCGGGACGCGCGAGCTGTGCAGTGATGCGCGGGACTACCTGACGCTCAGGTGGAATAAAAAGGTTTATTTGAAATATGAACTCGCTCACGCGCACAGCTAGGCTACTAGAGAGAGCAAGCCACCAATGCCATGCATGCGTCGGATGTCTGTGGCACCGGGTTGGCCGCGAACTAATCTGATCCATCTGGACAATCTTCTCAATCGGACAGAGTGGACGCATTACGTGCATCAGATTACATAAGAACACCTTTGACTGAGATTCAATCACGACAAGGGTTTGCACCTGACACCTTGAAGCATATACACACGTACATACACGCACGCACAGAGAAGGGCATAGAATCACTTTTTGGTAGTGAACTAGATATAATACGGTTTCACCAGCACGTTTCCTCAGTAAATGAGCTGTCAGATCCGATCACGGTCATTAACTCAACGCCTTTGAATTCCAGATGTTTTCTCAACACCACGATTTCGACATAAATCACTTTTAAACACTAGGTTTCGTCTTTAAACAAGAATACAGAGAAACCAAGAGAGAAATATAAAACAATTAAATGAAAACTTCTTAAATTACCAAAATGCTTTGAGGATAATGAGATACTTCCTCACCTGTGTATTTTTCCCAAAGTTTTTCCTGCCTGAGCCTTAAAACGGTCCGGACGGATCTCCATCCTCGCGACTCCCGAGTCCGACCGGTGTGCTCCTGTCCCGTGCGTCTCTCTCTCTCTCTCTCTCTCTCTCGCTCTCTCACGATCTGTGGTCCAGTTATCCATCTAACATCACCCGCTGGCCCGCACTTTCTTTTTGTCTCTGTCCGAGGTCCTGAATATATATTGTTTTGTTGGATATATATATATATATATTGTTTTTACTATGGTAGAACTTTTTTACATTTTATTTTTGCTTTTTGAACTTGTGAACAACACACAATAACATTTACAAAAATGCACATTACATAAAATAAGTAAAATAATTTACTTTAACACACAGACACACAAATATATAACAAATGATATAAAGCATAAAGACATATTTTTATATAATGAATAAAAGCTTTTTTATTATTATACCTTGATCATGTTACTAGCCCGTAATAGTCTAGCTACAGTAAATATCACACAATTTGTCACCTGTAAATAAACGTTGTGTTTGGGCGCAGAGTTTCTCAGCATCATGTGATGGCGCTTGAGGTCCCTGTGTGAAAGTTTATGTGCAGTCTATCGCCACCTTGCGTTTACTACAGAGATATTTGCAGATTTAAATAATACTGATAATTTGGCAATTCATTAACGGTAATTAATAGCCTACACCAGGGGTGCCCAACCCTGCTCCTGGCGATCGACTGTCCTGCAAAGTTCAGCTCCAACTCTAATCAAACACACCTGAAGCAACTAATTAGGGTCTTTAGGATCACTTAAAAATTAAAGGCAGGTGTCTTTGATTAGAGTTGGAGCTAAACTTTGCAGGACAGTTGATCGCCAGGAGCAAGGTTGGGCACCCCTGGCCTACACCATTTAAATATAACTGTTTGCCAGATAACGTAAGATTTAATATAACCTAACATCTAAACCAACCGGTAGCCTATTCGGGTCAAATTTTTAATTTCATAATGATAACATAAAAACAGACTAAATCAACCTGTCTATATTTTTTGTATGGTTACACGAACAAAGACACACACACACACACACACACACACATATATATATATATATGTGTTCATTTATGTAAGTGAGGATAGCAGAATAAAGTAAACTGTGACATATTATACCCAAAAAATCTTCATAGAGTGGACTACCAGTAAAATTGATCAAATATTTGGGACCAAAAATTATTTAGACACTTTGACCTGACCATGTTTTGCTTAATTGTTATCTGATATTATCACGCTGAATTTGTTCTGAGTTTAACTCTTTAGTTCTTGTCATATTTTATTACCATTTTCTAAACTATAGTGAATAAACTGTGATAATGTGTGAAATGTTGAAGGCGTCTGAATAAATTTTGGTTTGACTATCTATTTAGGTTAAGGATAAGGTATATCAGGTAAAACTGGCTCACTAAGGTAACATCTGCACGTTTTCACTTCGTACAAATGGATTTTTAATAGGTTCCACAAATGAATTGTGATTAGTGTCGCTATGGAGTCAGCAGAAAATTTGAGAGGATAAAATCTTCAGTTTTATACATATAACAGAACAGCAAAAAACATACGCTGGTAAACTAAATAAATATTAAAGAAATAATGTGCCAAATAACTTTTTATTTGGTACAGACTACATACAGTGACTCTTTAGCATGGCACAAAACTGCGAAGGTAATTACAAAATCTTGTTTTTAACAGGCATACATATACACTTACTCACTCTGAAGTATCCAAGCTATACTGTATGTACTGTCATATCACATTACAACAGAAGTGAATGAACAAAAAGAATACTCACAAAGGAAGTAAACACCAAAAAATGTACATACACAAATCAAAGCATGAACAACAGCATAAACATTTAAAAAAGCATTCATGTTTAGTCTAATGACTAAAACCTCTTTTGTGGATCAGTCTAAAATATAGACTAAAACCTTTCTGGTCAGCCTGAAACGAACCAAAAGCACGCTGAGCTTTTCCACCCATAATAACCATCATGAACCAACATGAAATGAAGCTGCTGTCTGTATTTGTGTTCACACACCTGATTCAACCTGAGGATCCACATAGCAGTCATTTATTTGAACTGTTCTGCATTGTTCTTCTGATATCACAGTATAATTCAATGTTACGGTAAACTGTGCACTAGGAATGTAAAGCCTTTTCTTCCTGTGTAGTCTAAGTTTGGCATTATGGAGTCATGGCTTAATTTGCATCGTATTACCAATGGGGTTGTACAAACCTGAAAATGAAAACATATATGTAGATATTCGGAGTGGGTGGGTGATGCTCAACCATGAATTGTGCTTCCTGTTTGACAAAGTAGCTTTAACCTAATATTTGTGCAATCTGCGACACTTGATAGTCAGATATCAAGATATCTTTTATACTATGATCTGTGGCTGTACTATAAACATTGTAGTATTTTACTGACACTGAAAACTACAAAATAATTCATGTACTTACACTGCTGTTCAAAAGTTTGGGATCTGTAAGATTTGTAATATTTTTTAAAGAAGTCTCTTCTGTTCATCAAGGCTGCATTTATTTGACCAAAAATACAGAAAAAACTGTAATATTGTAAAATATTATTACCATTTAAAATAATGGTTTTCTATTTTAATATACTTTAAAATATAATTTATTTCTGTGATAAATTCTTAATTTTCATCAGCCATTACTGCAGTCTTCAGTGTCACATGATCCTTCAGTTGTGCTGCTTAATATCTTTTTGGAACCGGTGATACTTTTTCAGGATTATTTGATGAATAAAGTTAAAAACCATGTTTTATTTAAAATATAAATCTTTTCTAACAATATATGTCTTTATTATCATTTTGATCAATTAAACACATCCTTGCTGAATAAAAACATTCATTTCTTTCAAAGTTTTTTTTTGAATGGTAGTGTATATTGTTACAAAATATTTCTATTTTGAATAAATGCTGTTCTTTTTATTCATCAAATAATCCTGAAAAAAGTATCACAGGTTCCAAAAAAAATATTATAATATGCATTTTCCAGCACTGATAATAAATCGGCATATTAGAATGATTTCTGAAGGATCATGTGACACTGAAGACTGGAGTAATGATGCTGATAAAAATTCGGCTTTCACAGGAATAAATTATATTTTTAAGTATATTAAAATAGAAAACCATTATTTTAAATTGCAATTATATTTCACAGCATTACTGTTTTTTCTGTATTTCTGATCAAATAAATACAGCCTTGATGAGCAGAAGAGACTTCTTTAAAAAAAACATTACAAATCTTATTGATCCCAAACTTTTGAACAGCAGTCTAATTTATGTCCGTTAACTATTGACATTTCATATAACTCTATTAATAATATATAATACAATTTTATCTTTATATTATAATGGATTCCAGGCTAGAACTAGCTTATTAATAAAGTTAACAACTAATAGTTTCATACTCAAAGAAACCTTTAACCTCTAAATACCATTTTTTTTGCAGAAAAGTATACAAAAACATTAGTATTGTAGTAATACTGATTATTCTGATATATTTTTGAAAACTTCTTCCACCAGTCATATTCTGTCTGACATGAGTGTAATATCATGCTGTCCTTTGGAGAAGCTGTGATCTGATATATTATTCTAAGTGTGCACATATGTTAAAGGAATAGTTCTCCTAAAAATGAAAATTTGCCGAAAATGTACTCAAAAACTGGCCATCTAAGATGTAGATGAGTTTGTTTATTTGAAACCTGGAGAGATCTGGAGAAATGTAGCATTACATCACTTGTTCAACAATGGATCCTCTGCAGTGAGAGTCCAAACAGCCGATGAAATAACATCACAATAACCCACAAGTAACCCACACAACGAGGCTGCGTGTTTGTAAGAAAGAAATTCATCATGATGATTTTAGCTTCAAATCTGTTCCAAATTTATCTACATCTTGGATGGGCTGAGGGTGAGTACATTTTCAGCAAATTTTTAGGAGAACTATTCCTTTAAGAGGCACTTTTGGTATAGAGCACATCACTAAGTACATGTAAGGATTCAAGTACAAAGCAATTCAATGATTGGTGCACTCATAAAAAGCACCCCTCTCAAATAGGGCCTTGGTTTACATCATTTTCACTCCATTAGACAACTCCAATACTGATCAATAAATAGTCTTGTTTTCTGCTCAAACACCTGTTTATCTCAATTTTGTCCCTGCATTTCCTTACAACCCAGTGTCTTCCCCTTCCTCTCCATCTACCTGTTGCGGGAGCAGCATGTAGTGTTCAGCACCCAGTGGAAGAAGGTGGAGCATGGCCGATTCCTGTCTTCATCCAGTGGGGAGTGATGGTTATTTGGCTCTGGCTCAGCAGAATTGCATTTAGAGTATCGTTCTCTCGGAGGCTCAACTTCACCCTCCTCCACTGGTAGGCTCTGTCCACCTCTGAGGAAGGAGAGCAGGTAGCCAATGGGCACGGGGAGAAATGCTACGATGATCAGCATGGAGAGCATGACCAGAGCCCATCCAGGATACTCCAGGCTAGTTTCAGATCCCTGACAGAGAGAAATACTGTCACCAACCCGGTGTAGATAATCTGTAGCAATATGATGTTTTTGTTCATACAATAAAAGTCAATGGGGTCCAAAACAAGACTAGCTAATTGACCTTCACTGTTCAATTTTATTAAAGAAAGTAATAGATTTTTTTTCTATTCATCAAAGAATCCTGGAAAAATAAAATGTATCAAGGTTTTCACAACATTTTGTTTCCAACATTGATGTTAATTGTTAATTGTCCTAATTTGTCAGTCACTTTGGATAAAAGCGTCTGCTAAATGTCTAAATGTAATGTAATGTAATGGTGTTTCTTGGGCAGCAAATCAGCATACTAGAATGATTTCTGAAGGATCATGTGACACTGAAGACTGGAGTAATGATGCTGAAAATTCAGCTTTAGCATCATAGGAATAAATTACATTTTAAAATATATTAACATAGAAAACAGCTATTGCTAATGGTAATAATAATTTTATTTTCTAAAATGACTGTATTTTGATCAAATAAATGCAGTCTTAATGAACATGAAAGACTTCTTTCAAAAACATTAAAACCCGAAATTTTGAACAGACTTTTTTCAAAATATATAGTAATTATATAGGTTTGGAAAAACATGAAGGTAAGTAAATTATGACAGATTGTTTTGGCCCTTTAAAGGTATCTACAGTCATAATTATTATTATTTTTTTGTTTATAATGTTCCATCTTATTTGAGAGTGTATAATACCGTGGTGTGATTCCAAGCAGTGTAAGTGAGCTGTTTGAAGACCATGCTAAGAAGACTAGCAGCCAGCAATCCCACCATGCCAAGCAGACCAACATACTTCCACAAATAGTCATAAACCACTGGAGGGCGCCAGTGCAGTATCACCTCCACAGCATCCAAGAAACTGAAGAACAGCAAATACAGTGAGGATTAAAAAAGACTACAAACAGCCGATCACACAAACTCCAGGATAATCATAATAGAAATCTATAATTTCATATTTCATCTCACCGATCAGCACTGTAAATCCATGCCACACTGACAGTTTCAAAAACAACAACGATGATCATTGGCAATGTGGCAGAATAGTTATCAAACATGGTCACAAAATAGTTGCCACTTCTCTGAGTGAATAGCAGGCCAATGAAGAAGCCCAGGATACAGCTACACACTGCAAATTATACAATCATACGGCCAAGTTATGTGACAATTACAGCCAGGGCACAATATCATTTAGTATTAGTGTGTCTATTTGTGTGTACCGGTCAACATGGTCTTGTGGCGCCCCAGCACTCAGAAATTGTCCATGAGTGGGGTAAGAATCCCCTGCATGGTGCCAAACATGGTGGAGAGGCCCAAATTCAGCAGCATGAGAAAGAACAAAGTCAACCAAAATGGACTTGCAGGAAACAATGCCATTGCCTCCGTAAATGCTATAAACATCAAACCCGTGTCCTCCACTTCCTGAGAGAAAAAGAAAGAGAAACAGGAACAGCGTAGAGCGACAGTTGAACTTTCACAAACAGAAATCATTTAATTATGATAGTGAGTTACATTTAACTGAATATAAATTTAATATGAAATGAAGCTCATACATATTTGTGATATCAAATCTCACCTTCCTCATTTCTCTTTCCATGTCACAGTCAGTGATATTTGACCCTAGCAGGCTTCCATAGTGGCTGTACCATTCTCTATAGTCTTGAAGAGCCACTACTTCGTCCGACATGTTGAACCATGGCCACCAGTGCTGCGATGCACCTGTTGTTGCCATTTCTGCCATCCTGGCCACATTACTACAGAGTGATATTAACATGTATTATCAAAATAAAGAAATTGTTCAATCATTTTTAGAAAGACCTAAGTATGTCAGACCTAAGTATGTATCAGTCTTTGCTTTCATCTTTCTCTGCTGAAGTCCATACTGCCAAATCTTCATACTTCCACAACAAGATCAACAGCGCTCCAGACACACGTAATCTCTTCAAAACGTTCCATTCTCTCCTCTGTCCCCCTCCACCACCTCCTACCACTTCTATAACAGCTGATGATTTTGCCGAGGGAAAACTATTAGCTGGATTCATTGTATGTAAATACATCTGAGGGGACAAAAATGATGGAAATGAATAATGAGATGTATCGTTAAAAACAAAGTAAAACAATTATATTGCATTGTAAATTATGCTACTGTTCAAAAGTTTGGAGTTTGTAAGATTTTTTAAAAGAAATTAATACTTTTATTCAGCAAGGATGCATCAAATTAATCAAAAGTGACATTAAAGATATTTATAATGTTACAAATATATCTTTCATATAAACGCTGCTCTTGACCTTCCCTCTTTTCATCTATGAATTAAAAAAAAAAATGTATGTGCAGTTTTCATAAAAAATATTAAGCTTCGGTGAGGATAAGAGACTTTGTTTAAAAAAACAAAAAAAAACATTTAAAAAGTATTACTGACCGCAAACTTTTGAACAGTAATGTGTGTCCTGTGGACCTTTTCATAACACTTCCTTAAATTAAGGTAAGAAATCGAACACAGATTCTCACTTACGTTGCAACACAATCCAGAGCAATGTTCTTGGCTCTGAAACCGGGGACCACAAAGACAACCAGAGAGGTCAGAACTGAGGTCATAAAGTGGATGCCAGAGACCATGATGGCGTCCCGGTGGCAGTTGTTATGCACAGGGTTGTAGGACGAGTAAGCGATCACAGAGCCATAACCCAGACCCAGTGCAAAGAACACCTGTGTAGCAGCCTGACGCCACACCTGCACTTCGCCCCAAATCTCCAGCTAATAAAGAGAAATAGACTATGATTATACAATCACATTTAAATATTGCATTTGACGTGCCTTTGAATTGCACTTTATGAGAATAGTGTGAGCTCTTGTTGTCACCTTTGGATAAAACATATATTTGATGCCCTCTATTGCGCCGTCCAACATGAGCCCTCTGATGAGAAAACAGATCAGCACAGCGTAAGGAAACACTGAGGAAAAATACATCACCTGGAGAAAAGAAGAGACAGATCGTTCCATGGATTAACTTTTTGTGTATTAATTTCACTAAGAGACATCTTTTGATTTAATTCATTTACAAGTTTTGGCAACAATTTTGAATGCACTGTGGGGACCAAATGTCCCAGGATACTAAAACCTCACAAAGATAGTCGAACACTAACATTGTAAGGAAAATGGCTTGATAAACAATTACAATTATTTTGACAACTGTTAAAAAAAAGGTTAGGGGACAGAAAATATCATTAGCTCAGTAACAAACAATGGATGTACAAGAAAAGCCCCACCGTGATAGAGAAACAAACGTGTGTATGTTGTATGTTGTACCTTGGCAGAAGACTTCATGCCCTTGATCATTGCGAGACACACAATAGTCCAAGCTGCAAGCAGGCAACCGGTCATGACGGGGTTAAACTCTCCTGACTGATCTATGGAGTCTAAGATATCCAGAGCCTTCCTGAACCAGAAATATGAGGTAGGAGAGCTTGCTGCACATTCCTTCACTGAGACAGGAAGATACAAAAACCCTTTATATGAAATGCTCACACTATTCAGTTTTTTCATATTTGAATAGAAAAACTGATTTTCCTTTGTGCTTTTGCCTTAGGCAACAACAAAGTGTATTCTTCCATTGAACCCTTCACCTAAAGTCTGAATGCAGTGGGTTTTACTGCTATTTTAAAAGATTGATGTTTTCATTACTACATACTCTCTATTTAATTTTGCAAATTTTTTTTTTTTTTTACCGTACTTGGTGATATAATGTTTTTAAATAAAACAGAATACACATTTCACATACATATTTTACTACTATTTAAATGTTTGGGGTCAGCAAGTTAAAAAATGTTTTTATTTTATTACTTTTGCTCACCAAAGCTACATTTATTAGATCAAGAATCAAGCAGTGAAATTAGAAATTAAAATAATTGTTTTCTATTTTAATATATTTTAAAATGTGATGGTAAAACTGAATTTTCAGCAGCCATTGTCACATGATCCTTCAAAAATCATTCTAATATGCTGATTTGCTGCTCAAGAAACATTTCTTGTTATTATTAATGTTTAAAACAGTTGTGATGCTTTACATTTTTGTGGAAAACCATGCTAATTTTATTTTCAGGATTTTATGATGAAAAGAAAGTTAAAAAGAACAGCATTAATTTAAATGTATATATAAATATCTTTACTGTCACTTTTAATCAATTTAATGTATCCTTGCTGAATAAAGGTATTAATTTCCTTTAAAAAAAATTACTGACCCCAAACTTTTGAATATGGTAAGAAATTAATAATATGAACTAAAGCTGGTTGCATTCTTTAAAGGGGTCATGAACGGAGAAATCAAAATTTCCTTGATCTTTTGACATATAAGAGGTCATTGTACTATAGAAACACCCTGCAAGTTTTAAACTCAAATCATTCTCATTAGTCTAAAAACTGGTTATATTGAAGCCAATCTGCCAAAACAACAGGTTGTGGAATGTGCCACTTTATGACTGTATGCTAAACAGAAGAATATCAATGTCTGCTTCTACATCACTGCCTGTTTAACTCCGCCCACTGATTCACACATGTAGCGTAAATAACGAGAGAGGAAAACACAGGTCTACGCAGAAATCAAATGATCAAGATGACTCTGAAGACAACACGACACTGTACAGTGCCAAGATGTGGAAAAACACAGAGGATGAAGTTTATTTTTAATGAAGATCCAGACCGCGTCAGTAAGAACTTGGTCCTTTGTTCTTTTCATTTTACCATGGATTCATTTACAAACAAGGTACAATTCAATGCAGGATTTTCAGAAAGATTGAAACTAAAAGACGAGGCTGTGCGACTATTGGATCTGACAGTAATGTTGCACCACACAAGTGTGAGTAACTGTTTTTATTATGTGGTCACTTTTGCTTTGTCTGTTATTACAGATCGTTTGATATGAACTGAGTATTTATGTGTTTTAAACCTAAATCACAGCAGCGTGTCACTTACATGAGATCACAGCGATAGTAAATCCTGATGTAATGGACTTCATAGAGAGCAAACATGCCAGCTGACCACTGCTTTAGTCATGCAGGTCAGGCACAAACTGATGGGGTTTAAAGACAGCCTACAGATCCTTTGGATTCATATTAGGAACATTTCTGTTGCTGCTACAGGGCAGCACATAATAATGCTGACCATTACAGTGAACCGAACATAAGCTTCTTGTATTTTCTGAGCTACTGGAAACTCAGATTGAGACATCCACTAGAAGGATTAGTGTATTAAATTAAATATCAGTTTAAATATGAGCTAATTGTCTTAATTTGTTGTCTTGTCAGTCAGTTGTTGTAACCTCAGTTGGACCTTTGTCAACAAAAACTGATGGCAGTTTTTGTCAACTCCATCAGTTTTTAACACTGTCAGATGAAGGTTTCTGTCAGTTTTGAAATAAAGATTTAATGCTTATTTTCAATTTATTGTTTTAAAATAGTAAAAAATGAACAGAACTACATTATAATGTGTCAATGTTCTCAAAGAAACATAGGTTGTATATGTTTAATATTAAAAAGGAAAATTAAGAAATTTAGGAATTGGACTGTTCATAAATTAGTGAAAACAAAACGTAAAGAATGTATTTAATCACTTTACTTTACAGCTCCTTTACTGAACACCATTATTACATAATTGAAGAGTTCACACTGTTATTGTGTGGATCAAATTAAAATATCATGCTTTTTAATGCACCTGACGGAGTTGACACAAATTAAGGTATGATTTGTGATTTATGATTTTCATACATAAGTGAATAATGTAAATTTTTAGGGGGGGGGGGGACCCTTACATGGCTCATTAGCTGAGACCTTTCTCTACAACTATATCAATTTATAAATAATGTATCATTAAATAATAAAAACTCACATTTTAAAACATGTTTTGTCCCTTATATCAGGAATCAGTGATATATATATATATATATATATATATATATATATATATATATATATATATATATATATATATATATATATGTGTATTTTAATTTGTACACATGTATATATGTATATGTATGTATGTATGTATGTATATATATATATATTTATATGCATACGTGCTCAGTGTTATAATGCAATTAAATAATTTTCTTCAAATATTAAAATACTTGTTATTTTCATATGGAAAGTGTGTATAAGCGTGTTTTACCATGCAGCTCGAGTAACCAATGCCGGCAAGGCGAGGTGAGATGTGTTTCCAGACCCCGATGCTGCCCTGACGGATACACTGCCCAGCGGCTAGCTCCATGAAGAACAGAGGAACCCCGATAATGAGCAACAGCATCACATACAGTAACATAAAGGCACCTGACGACAGAGAGTGTGTAATAACTACATTAACATTCAGTTTCACACACACACATACAATGAACAAAAGTACCTACCTCCTCCATTTTGGTGGCAGAGATAGGGGAACCTCCAGACATTGCCCAGGCCAACATCAGCACCCGCAGACCCTTCTTCATCTGCCGGCACCAGAGCCACGTCTGATCGACTCTCAGCCAACACACTCCCATCCTCACCATCGAGCTTCTCCATCTAGAAAGGGCACAATATTTGTCACTAAACGTTGGAGAACATGGACAATGTTCTGTCCAATGTCCAGTGTTCTTTTAGTATTATTTATATACTATTATAGCATTTATTTATTAATATTTTGAATTAGATTTTAGTTTTATATTTTCAGTTTTCATTTTAATTTGAGTTTTAGTAATTTTGCTATGTGCTCATTGTCATTTTTATTTTTTTAAATTTCTATTCATCTTTAATTTATTTTTATTTCAGTTTTATCTTTTATTTAAGTGTTAGCTTTATTTCTATTAATAGAATCCATTTTTATAGTTTTAGTTACCAATAACAACACAGCTTCCAGCTTCTTGTTTTAACCATCATGGATAAAATGGTGAAGCGATTCATTTGTATAATGTTCCTTTCAGGTTCTTGGCAATTATATTGTCAACAGAAGGTCTAAAACAGTGACATACAAGAGAAAAGAACATGAGTTAACATGATGTTCACATTATGTGAAGACACCTCCTTGGACGAGTACACCCTTTCGCAGAAAACCACCGGGAACTGCTAACCCTTTATTTCTCTCCACTTCACTGTATTTACTTCTCGTTTCCCTTGGACTCGCCTTCTTCCCTGGAGAGAAGTGAATGGTTTCATTGTGCTCTTTATGTAAGCTGGAGCGAGAAAAGTCAAAAAGTCAAGTCCACCTTGCCATCTCCCTCTTTCCCTCCTGCTATCACTTTCTTCTCACTTCAAGGTAAACAGAAAAGTGTGGTGTAGAATGTACAACACAGAGAAGAAAACCAGAGTGAAGAGAGTGTAGAAAGACTAAATGAATTAGTTGCGTTATATTATGTATAGGTGTAAATCATGTACTTGTTTTATTCAACAAAAAGATGCTACAGTGAGTAAAAGTTCAGAAAACTTGTTTCTATGCATTAAAATGTTTTGAATAATTTACTTTAATCTATTCTTTTATTAATATAAAATCAGTTATTTTATCATTTGTTTTATTTATTTTTTGCATACTTTCACTCCTTTGTCACTAACATGTACAGTACATCTAAATCTCTTTATCTTTATCAGAAAAAGCTCAGCTGAATACAGGGCGAATGACAAACATGGAAGTGTGTATTTCAAAATGGTGGCTTAAAGTCTAGTTAATTTGACAAATAATAAATGTTTGCATACAGATCATGTCAAATATTTAAAAGTAAACAGAAGACAACTCCAACTACAGCCCACAAACACAATTCCAGCATCAGACTCCCGCTGATTCAAAACTAATTTTGACAAAACCTGTATTTCACATGAGATTTATCAACATACAGAGGCTCTCCTTCTGATTGTGAAACACTTTTGAGAGAACCTTTTGGCCAGTTAATTGCTGTTTATTTCCACCTGTTAGAAATCAAAAAGCTCTTTGAGTTGTAGCTTCTAGCTAAGGCTCCAGATAGATGGAAACTTACTTAATGTTTAAAATTACAGTGTGTAAAAAAACTAAATAGTTTTTATGCAAAAACAAGAAAAAAATTATTCTTTATAATATAAAAAAGTGGAAAGATTTCATATCATAGCATCATACAAAAACGCTGTTATAATATATGTATTTAATTTATATTGTAATATATTTTATTAATGATGTTAAAGTAATTTAGTTGGCTAATTTAAAGTGAAAAGCACTTCAAGTGATGTACTATAAACTGTGAAATGTTCATGTAACCTCATTCTACATCACAAGACAAGCAAGTGGTTCTAGGGGTACATAGGTAATCTGCTCTGTATACAGTTTTATTTATTATTTTTTCCCTACAATTTCTAAATCTCTCCTTTCTTACAATGTACATATGTCTTCTTAATTACAGTGGGTACAGAAAGTATTCAGACCCCTTTAAATTTTTCACTCTTTATTTTCACTATGACACTATTATGAAAATTGCTAAACATTACAAAGCATTTGGACAATTTAATAATTTTGTTTCCAGGATTGACGACATGCATATCTGGTAACAATTTTGCATCAATATCAGTGTTCTTGTTTTATAGAAATAATCTTGGTTATTGTATGTGTCTTTCTTGTATAACAAACAAATAAAAGTAAAAAAAATAAAAATAAAATAAAGAAAAAGCCTTATGAAATTACATTTTAACTGAAAAAAAAAATCTCTAATATTGGGTAAATATATTTTTCACATAATTTCTCAACACAATGATAAATGACAGACTTGTCTTTATAAGTCAATGCTTTTCAAAAGTATAAATGGGTCTGTGTGCATGAAAATACATGTAAAATATCATGAAAGGGGATCTGTCACGGTGTGTGGAGGCACGCAGGATGACGAGGACGACAAGGATATTTAATGTAGAGACAACAAGGCAGATTCGGGTAGATGACACACACACACACACACACACACACACACACACACGCACACACACACTCGGGGTAACATTCACAATAACCGACAATCTCAAATCCCAGAGACAGGAACAGATATAGTGCAGATAACGAGGGGCAGACAGGTGAGCACAATGAGGTGATTAACTAATAATTATACGGGCTGAACCAACAAAAGGGGAAGAAACCACAACAGACAGTCCACAGGGGTGTTACAGGATCATCATATTTGCAGGTATTAAAAGGGTTTAAAAAGGTCGAAAACCCCTGAACTGGGGCATGACATAAAAAAGCCATGCGTCTGCATACAGTTTCACAGCTAAAGAGGCTATATGGGTAAACGTTGACTTGAAAGAGTAAGGTCTAGCAGTATTTGCCCACTGTATGAAGAAGGGCCAAGCTCAGGGATCTAGTAGTAGTAGTATAGATTTTAATGCCATGTCAGCATCTGAGGCTATCTTCTAGGGTTGCATAAATATAATAAAAACGATAACACTTTACAATAAGGTTCCATTAGTTAATGTATTAACTAACATGAACGAAGAATGAACAATACATTTATTACAGTATTTATTAATTTTTATTCATGTTAGTTAATGAAAATACAGTTGTTCACTGTTAGTTCATGTTAATTTACGGTGCATAAACTAATGTTAACAAGCACTAGGCCTGTCGCAATAATCAATATATCGACTTATCGCGCAATATATATACATGACCTCAATAATTTTTGGTGACGCAATATATCGCCCATTATTTTTACTTAAAAATTAATGTCACCATGTTTTGTACATTCCACTTGTGCCTGTGTCTTTTGCAGCTTCTCGTACATAACTTGGTGTAGTCATGAGGTGCTAGTTCAAATTTAAAAAATGCTTCTACAAAAAAAGTTTAATCTGCAGATATGGTCTTGTTTAGGGATCTGTGCCTTTGTGCATACGGACATCTGACTGCTGAGTAGTGATTGTGTTTTTCAAATGTTTCAGAAAAAATCTGTAGATGGAAAAATATCCATACAAGTTCTTTGTGCATTTTTCTTTTTTTCTACTTG